>NW_007730965.1:38692-66128 GCF_000696425.1 Galeopterus variegatus | reverse complement strand
TTTTAAAAAAAAAAAAAAAAAAAAAAAAAAAAAAAAAAAAAAAAAAAAAAAAAAAAAAAGACTAAGAATATCAATTATGCACAATGATGTGGAGCAACTGGAATTATCACACAATGCTGTTGGGGATATAAAACGGTACATTTTGAAAAGGAATCTTGCTTTTTCTAATAAAGTTACACATTCACTTACCAGACAGCCCAGCAAATCTATTCCTAGGTATTCATCTAAAATAAATGAAAACACACATCCACATAAACTTTGCACACAAAAGTTCATCGCTTCCTTTATAATAGCTCCAAACAGGAAACAACCCCAATATTCAACAACAGGTGAACGGATGAACAAATTGTGAAATGGTCACACAGCAGACATGACTCAGCTGTACAAAAAAAAAAAAAAGTTATGGTAGAACTGCAATGGTCTGAATGTTTGTGTTCCCCCAAATTTGTATGCTGAAATCCGATCCCCCAATGTGATAGCATTTGGAGGTAGAGCCATTGGGAGGTAATTAGGTCCTCAGGGTGGAGCCTTCATAAAATGGGATTAGTGCCCTTATGGAAGAAACCTCAGAGAGCTCCCACACCCTTTTTTCCACACAAGGACACAGGAAGAAGATGGCTGGCTGTGAACCAGGAAGCCAGCTCTCACCAGACACTGAACTGCCAGTACCTCGATCTTGGACTTCCAGCCTCCAGAACTGTAAGAAATACATTTCTATTGTTTATAAGCCACCCAGTCTGTGGTACTCTGTTCTAGCAGCTCCAAAACAAGAACACACACAGCAATGTGAACAAATCTCAAAAACATCATGCTGAGAAAAATAAAGCCAGACACAAAAAGCGTGCATGCCAAATGACTCCATTTTTATGTATGGGGTGGAAGGCATCTTGTCTATAGTGAAGGGAAGCAGATCAGCAGTTGCCTGGTGCTGGACTCTGGGAATTGAACTTTCAGGGTCTTGGAGATGTTTTTTATCTCGTTTGTGGTGGTGGTTATACAGGTATATGAATTTGTTAAAATTCATACAAATATGCACTTAAATGGGTACATGTATGTTATATATATTATAAGTCAATGATTCCATTTTTAAAAGTAAAATTTGAATGATTAGGCTATATATGCATGCATACACACACCAATGGAAATCAGTATTAAGAAAGGTGGGGTCCCAAGCTGCGTGGCATGGGTGTAAACTGTCACTTTCATCTTGTGTTTGGATTAGGATAGAGATGATGGGGTGGGGTCCCCGAACAGGAGGGTTTCCAGACACCAAAGGACATCATGGCAATTTTCAGGTAGCTCAGGTAGAGGCTGCTGATGGAGCAGAGAGGGCAGGTGCTCTGGGCTGACAGAGGGAAGAGCTGTTCAGCTACACAGGCACCTGTGTACACAGTGAGAGGCCTGTGCTGAGATTCCATGGAGGGGCCCTCTGGCTCACAGGCTGTAGGTGACTTGCTCCAGTCCCCTGGACACCTCCTCCTGCCAGACAGAAAGTGCACAGGCAGCACAAGTGCTTTCTGTGCCTGCACCCCCTCCGTCCCAGGCCACACTCAGGGTCCTGGGGCTCTAGACACCCTCCCCAGTATGGACAATACCCTGTGTGTGTGTACTGGTCAGTGGAACAGGGCAGTGAGGGTGGTGCCCCGGAAACACTGGCCACACTCCTGGTGGCCCAGGACAGAGCCAGCGGGAAGAGCAGGTCGGGAGCATGGCCCGCGGCCACCATCGCTGCTTTTCTCCCAGTTTGGCAAGTGTCACAGGGGCAGGAAGCGTCTCCCTCCCTCCCTGTTTTCCCTGTGCAGCATATCTGTTTCAGAACAGAGAGGTCAAAATATAGTTTTAAGTAAGTTAAAAACACGTAGACAGACAGGTAGATGGATGGACAGACTAAACAAGCCAAAGTGCTCCAGAGAGAAGAGAAAGCCAAGATGTGGGCAGCAACTGTGGATCGGGAGGACGTTCCCTCCGTGGACAGCACTTGTCTTCCACCTCTCGTGCTGACCAGGCTCGGTCCATCTCATCCCAGATAAAGGGATCAGAGGCCTGAGCATCCTCACCAAGCAGACTGGCCTTGTTATTCCCCGCTCAGGATTCACCGCTGCAGCCCACGTGGGGCCCGGGAGGAAGCTTCAGAAGTGAGTCCAGCTTGGAAACCCAGTGGCAGGATGGGAGTAACTCACAGACGTGGGTGACGCCGGAGCTACATGGCCAGGACCGCCGGCCACAGCGTGGTAGAGGGGGACATGCTGGTCTCTCTGGACACCTTCACCAGGGGGAGGTCTGGGCTGACCGCTGCATAAATGGCACTGCCACAGGTGCTGTTACTGAGGGGCTGTTCAGAAAAACATACGAGGTGTGGAATAAAATCAGTGCGGAGGAGGAGGAGGAAGAAAAGGAGGAAGGGATGGAGGGAGGGATGGAGGGAGGGTGCTTCCATGCAGAATTTTCTCCTCTTCCTGCGCATTTCTGATGGTTATTGCTATAAGTCGGGATCATCTAAGATACTGAGGATCATTTTAAATCTGCCCAAGAGAAAAGAATGAATGACAGTCTGCACCATCTTAAAACCAGGTTGGTGTAGTTGAGTTGTGAGCCCACATGCTAACTTTGAAGGGGCCTCCAAAGCCTTTGACAAGTCTGAGTGGAAAAATCCATCTTCCTCCCAGATGGGGCCCTGCCACAGCCATCCTGTGCATAAACCCAACTGCCACGGGACAGAGCGTGTTTGTGGAGTATCAACTGAGAAAATGACCAGACTGCTCTTTCTTGTGGTATTGGAGCTGAGCACGAGGAAGACTTTCCAGCCTGCCCTCCAAAGCCAGCGGAGAGAGTGTGGAGGGAGAGAAATCTGAGACTCTGCTCACATCCAGCCCGGTCAGACAGGACGGGGAGCTGCGGCAGGATGCGAGGAAGAAAAGGGGAAATTAGCATTTTCCTCTGAAAATCCCTCGGAAAACATCTATTTGATACACTGTTCTAATATCATTGTTTCCCCAGTAGGACATTAAGGCATATTGTATCATCAAATCATTTGATATGTTGCTCTCTCAGAGAGAATTGTAATACCAGTTTACAATAGTCACAGAACGGTCATAAGACACTTAAAGGATTTTGCCTTTCTTCAAAGTTTGCTCTAACCAGAGGAAGAACACTTCAAACATATTTCACAGCCTTTCTTCTGTCTTTCATTTGTTTGAATGTCAGCTCACTTGGGATGTTTAACATCCTGGAGTGACGTGCCCTTGTCTCATGTGAGACTTTCGGTCACCCAGGCGGTGTGGGGAGCAGCTGAGCTGGCCCGCCTGCCGTCACACTGGAGCACCTGCCACCAGGAGCACCTGTTCTGTACAGGAAGGACACAGTGTCACAGGCCTGTGCAGTTTCCTGGGCTACAGCCAGAGGGGATTGTGAAAACACACATGGGCCCGTGGAAATCTTGGTTGGAAAACTTTGCCCTTCAGGCAAGGCTGGACATCCCAAAGGTGGCCTGCAGGTCCTGGACTCAGCGGCTCGCCCCCAAGGGCAGCTCTCCAGGCCTTTGGGCTAAAGGCAAGGCTGACCCTGCCAGACCATGCTTCCCTCCTTCTGGACATGCTGCAGGGATGAGGGGGGTCTGCAGCATCCCAGCTGTGAGATGTGGGCCTGACCTGCCTCTTCTTCCTGCTGGGTACACATGTCTCAGCCACATGGCCTGGACTCCCTCGTAGCTTTGAATGGCCCAGCCACCGAGTCCTGGCAGATGCCCTTCCTGATCAGCAGCGATGGGGCGACGGGGCCACTCCTCTCTGGCCCATCTGAAGCCTCTCCATGTCTTGCCCTTCCTCAGAGACAGTAATGCCTAGGGAAGTGGACAGGCCACATGCTGGAAATGAGAGAGCAGCCATCACCCTTGGCCTCAGAGCCACTACACAGGGAACTGGCTGTCCACCCAAACGCTAGGCTTGGATTCCTGCTCAAGAGAGAAGCATGTTTCTTGGGTTTCAAGCACTGAAATTTTCGGCTTTTTTGTTCCCAATTCTAAATCATATTCCTTCTCTGACTCCCCCAGACTAAGTGAGGTCCCTTTCATATGTCCCTCTAGACCCTATGCTGTTGTTCATTGCACATTCTAAAAGAGTAATGAAACAATTATTTCTGGAGTTATGTTTTTCTATATGGGTATTCCTCTTGGAACTATAAGTTTTATGGAGATTTCTAACCTAGTATCTAGCACATGTGCTCAATAAATATTTGCTGAATTGATGTGTGCATGAATACTAAGCACTTGCATTTGCATGATCCCATTTAATTGGTTTAGGAGCCTAGACTGGCAGTTGACATTATCCTGCCTACTACAGGTGGGCAGCGGACGTGCTAAGTCACTTGCCAGTGCCCCACAGTAAGATAATGTTAGTGCTAGGATTTCAGCCCAGGACTGGCCTCAGAATACCACAGACATGGGATCACACTAAGGGATGTACATATTAATCAGACATTGTCTATAATAGGTATAAAGAAAGAGGTCATAGAAGCCTGGAGAATGGCACGATATAGGCAAGACACCACAGCATGGGTTTTATGGAGACTGGGGCCAGGCAGGGAGACTGACAGTGCTGACCTGAGGGGCTTCTGTTTTCTGTTCTCAGGTGGGGATTCGGGCTTTGTGCTGCTGGGGTGGGGGGACAGCTGGTGAACGGCTTTGAGGCTGTCAAGTATGGCTGGCTGGGATGGATCAGTCAGTCTGGACTGCAGATCAATGGCTCCAGCAGCCACTGAGGGCCTGATGAGCAGTCAGAGAGGGAGGCAGGAAAAGAAGCTGGAAAGGCAATGCAGAGGCACAGGATCCAAGAGCTGAAATCAGGCAGGAGCAGCCAGAAAGGAGGGAAGGAGAGAGGGTGTCCTCTCCAAGGTCTAGCACACATGACGTGGTGGCCGTGGAGAACGGAGGGATACAGGCTGGAGGGCAGTGGGGGACAGAGGAGGTGGAGGCTTCCTCGCGAGACCTGGGGTTAGCACTCACCAGACTGGCGGACACTCCCAGACTAAGCCACCTCAGCAGGTGCAGGTCACCTGTCACTACCACCGCAGGCTGGAGGGCAGTGGGGGACAGAGGAGGTGGAGGCTTCCTCGCGAGACCTGGGGTTAGCGCTCACCAGACTGGCGGACACTCCCAGACTAAGCCACCTCAGCAGGTGCAGGTCACCTGTCACTACCACCACCACAGAGCTGAGACCTCAGAGCTCCAGAACTACATTGTATTCATTTCTACAACAAATAAAGCTTTCACTAGGACATCACATGAGCTTTCCTTAATGAAGGTGTAAAGGGGGGAGAACCAGAGAGAGAAAGAAAAGGAAAGAGAGAAAGGGGGTGAAGAGGGGGGTAGAGAGAGGGGGAGAAAGGGACGGAAGGTGGGAAGGAGAGAAGACTGATTAAATGCAAATACAAATAGTGCTTTATCTGTATGGCATTTATAATTAAAGATAACAATTTATAAAATCATAAATTTATAATAAAAGATAATGTATCCATGAGGAATACCAATCAAATATTGGGAACATTCTTTTCAAGAAATAGGCTTCTGCTCAATTTCTCTGTTAGTCACGATATTATGTTAATATGTAGTATTTAATATTCTGCTTTTGCATCTTTCTACTCACCTTCTGAACCACTAATTAGTGGAGCATCTGGTAATTAGCTCCACACCTTGCATCATCTGATGATTTTCAAAGCGACTGGCATATATTTGTGCTGGCCAGTGCTCAGAGTTGAGTTGAGGCAGACATCTGTAGAACTCCTGGTGCCAGAAGGATGTAATTGAATTAATATGCTCACTTTCACCCATTCTCAAAGGGGCGATGTTGACTACTAACTTCTGTGTTTTTTAAAGTTCAGGTCTAATTAAAATTAGAGGAGTGGATAAAAAGCAGGACGCTTTTATTTGGATATTAAATAAAGTATTAAATAACAGGAAAATTGATACAAGTCAAGGTGCAGGATGGGCTGGGAGCCAAACCCACTAATCCATCTCCCTATTTCACACAGGATGGAAAGTAGGAGCCAGCACACAATTCCTGGCATCACTGAGCTCCTGCCTGGTAGAGTGAGAACCAGCTGTCTCCTGAGTCACAGCTCAGTGTCAATTCCTCTCTCCCGTGCTATCTCAAGTAACAGTGCTACAAATAATCAAAATAACAAGCGTGTATCCAATGCAGAGTGCCAGGCACAGCTTTTCACATTTCAGACATGAATTTATTTAGCCCTCATAATGTCCATCTTACAATTGAGGAAACAGAGGCACAAGGTGCATGGGCACATTGCCCAAAGTCCTACTACTTGTGTAAGGTGCAGTCATGAATTGAACGCACGTCCATCTGGCAACCAGCCTGGGCTCTTTCTCACCCTGGAATGCGGTGCCTCCTTCGCTGACATTATGCAGCTGGACAAGTCTTTGGTCCATCAGCGTGGCTGTCTCTGGGCACCTGCACTGGACACTGCTTACTGATTGTGGGATGTTTTCAAAAGTAGGGCAGAGCAGAGGTTCAGACTCCTACATGGAAACAAACAAACAAACAAATGCTGATTCCATCTAGAGACCCCAAAGCTAAAAACATCATCTCTAAGGAATCCACATTATAGGCACAAAGGAAAATGTGCCATCAGATAGCAGCACTGACAGGTTGCAGCTGAAGGGGCCAGCCACACCTGTCCTCTCTACTTGGAAATCGATGTACATGCTTATGACACAAATAGGCTTCCAGAACCAGGTGTTTTAATGGTCATGCATTTGAAAGCCAAGGGGAATCACTTGCATGTCCCAAAACCTGGCACGCTGGCAGAGGCAGGGATAAATGAGGGAATTGATGGAATGAATGAATGAATAAGGGCTGGAAGGAACCTTAAAGACCATGTCCTCAAATCTCTGGTTACATATTTTAGTGCTGTCCATGACATTTCTAACAAGTAATATAATCCATCTTGGCTTGAACTCTTCCAGGAAGAGGGAATTAACTATTGCCTGATGCAATGGAATTTACTGTTAGAATTTTAGAGCTGGTGTAAAATCTCTCTCCAACCCAGTCTTTCTCCGTCCCTCTCATGTCCATGGCCTCTTTACAGAGTAGGTTTGGTGTGTAAATGACATGGAGGCAATGGAATTATAAAGAAAGAGGAGATGCTGGCATTTCATACAAGCATTAGAATTCTTGAGAGAAAAAGAAAACAGGTTCAGGTCAACCAACTATTCATTCAAGGCATGTTGTGAAAGTCCACACAGCCTCCATGGCAGGATAGACAGAGATGCTAATCTCTTGCAGCTACAGGGTATCTTGCACTGAAATCCAGACCTGGGGATTAGTTATAATGGTAGCATTTCTACAAAGAGAGCCAAATGCATACGCTTGGCAGATATCCTATGCCAAGGTCAGGGTCCTAATAGGAAGAGTTGGACTCAGACCTAGGATAGGGACATAAGGTGGTTGACACTAAGAAACTTTTCCAATTTTATGTTGATGTAAAATTTAGGTATATTGAAATGTACACATCTTAACTATTCAATTAAATGAGTTAAGGTAAATATATACACCTGTATAATCCATGCTCCAATCAATATATAGAATATCTCTTTTATCCCAAGAAATGCTTATATGTCCTTTTCCAATCAATTACTACCTACCATAGGCAACAAGTATTCTGATGTCTATCATCATAAATTTGTTTTGCCTGTTCTAGAAATCCCTATAAATAGAATTATGAAGTGCATGGCTTCTTTCACTCAGTATGTTTTTTAGAATTATGCACGTCATTGCATATATCAGTAGTTTATTTCTTTTTATTACCTAGTAGTATCCTATGGTATAGATATGTGACAATCTGTTTAGCAAATGTCTTGTTGATGAACATTTGGTTTCATTAACTTCAGGGATATTAGGAATAAAGCTTTTTATTTTTTATCCTGATTTTCCACTTACTAACTGTCAAGAATAAAGCTTTTTGAATAGATATGTGACAATCTGTTTAGCAAATGTCTTGTTGATGAACATTTGGTTTCATTAACTTCGGGGATATTAGGAATAAAGCTTTTTATTTTTTATCCTGATTTTCCACTTACTAACTGTCAAGAATAAAGCTTTTTGATTGCTCTTTTGCAATTCTTTTTGAGAAAATGCATTTTAATTTCTCTTAGAAAAGATACCTAGGAATAGAGGTGCTAGGAGTAGGCAGCCATATTTACTTTATTTTACAAGAAAACACCAGAACTTTTCTCTAAGTGATTGTACCATTTTATGTTTTCATCAGCTATGTATAGGAGGTCCACTTCCTTTGTATCCTAAACTGGATTTGCCAGTCTTTTTAATTGTAGCCATCTACATGAAACAAAGTGGTATCTAACAGTGGTTTTAATGTGCATTTCCCTGATGATTAACAATGCTGAGAAATTTTTTTATTCACTTACTGATCAATCATTTACACATTTATTCTTGTGAAGTGGCCATTCAAATATCTTTCTCGTTTTTTCATTGCACTGTCTGTTTTCCTGTTGAGATGCAAATGGTATTCAAATATTATATTCTGGATGCAAATTTTTCATACCTGTGTTGTGAAATTTTTCTTACATTTTGTGACTTGGATATATATTTTATTAATTGTATCTGAAGAGCAGACAGTTTTAAATTTGATGAAGTCTAATTTATCAGTTTATGGTTTTGTTTTTCTTATAGGTTTTGTGATTTTGTGTCATATCTAAGAAATTTTTGCCTACCTCAGGATCATAAAAAATTTTTCCAATATTTTTTCTAATGGTTTTATAGTTTTAGCTTCTTACCTTTATGTCTCTAATCCACTTCAAGTTCATTTGTTACTATGCTGTGAGGTAAGGATTAGGATTTTATTTTCCATACAGATGTCCAGTTGTTCCAGCATCATTCATTGGAAAGAGTATTGTTCTCCAATTGAATTACTATCGTGCTTTTGTTCAAAATCAACTGGCCTTACATGTGAGTCTGTATCTAGATTCTCTGTTCTGTTCTGTTAATGCATATGTCGATACCACACTCTTTCTCTCTCTCTTTCTCTCTCTCTATATATGTATAGACACATATAGAGACACACACATATATAGTCATGTTTCTATATATTTAAAATACAGTTCTTAAATAACATCATACAGTTTGTTTTTGTAAATCCAGTTGTGATTATTTTGCCTTTTAATTGGATCATCTAATCTATTATTTGCTTGAGAGAGCATTTGTTTATAGATAGAATCTCTCTATAGTTAGAAAATACATAAAGCTACACTGTTAGCAGGGCACTATCTGGTTAAGGTCCAGGCAGTAACCATACACTATATGCATATTTTGTCTGCTTTTGTCACATATTTGGAAGCTATTTGAAAACATACACCCACCATCACTTCAAAATACAGACAGCTAGTGATCTCATTTATAATGTATGCACCCACCAGGAAGGCTTAGAAACGGTTACCTGGACACACTTGCAACAGTTTTCCAAAGGAGGATTGACAGCAATGTTAATAGACTGTTGATAACATAAAGTTAACATCTATTGCCTTTCTTTTCAGATGCCAAGAGAATTATCGTCATACAGGTTATAAAACATAGAGCTGGAAGAGCTTATAAATCCTGGCAGTCATAGGAAAATAAAAAATGCCAGGCCCTTATCCTGATGTCTCTCATGCAAGTATGTAATAGAAATACATGCCAATAGTACATATTTTGGGACCACAGAGGGTATACTCCTGATCAGAGCTTCCTGAAAGAACAGGATGCCCAAGGATCAGCTCATGATTAGTAGAATATTCTGGATAGGGAATGGAGGCATTGTTTAGTCATTGAGAAGAAGGAAGGGGGAAGAATGAGGAGAACAAAGCAGAGGGAAGGATGGTGAAGCAGGAGCAGCTGAAGACCAAACAGCCCTCGGGAGGGAGGGCCATGCAAGAGCATGTGCCTGGGAGGACCTGAGAGAGCAAGGGGAAAGAGAATTTATTTTGTAAGTTGTTTTCTGTGCAACGTGAGATGGATTAACAATCCATAACAACCCCAAACCTCAGTAATATCTTTTATTTTTGCTAATAACTTCTTTTTAAAGCGAGATCAGTGAATGTTCCATCAGATTT
Source organism: Galeopterus variegatus (assembly GCF_000696425.1). Taxonomy (NCBI): domain Eukaryota; kingdom Metazoa; phylum Chordata; class Mammalia; order Dermoptera; family Cynocephalidae; genus Galeopterus; species Galeopterus variegatus. The sequence continues at coordinate 56,014 of NW_007730965.1, read as the reverse complement.
ACATGCACAAAGCAGGCACAGAAACTGAAGGAAGGGAGGTGGTAAGAGAAGAGGAACTGGGAGATAAATTATACCAGATGAGAGGAAGGATTGGAGCTTCCTCAAACCACAGAATTTAGGTTCTAGTGGTCTTAGTGAGCTCTCCCAGGCCAGAAAACCAGAGCTGGTCTCTGATGATGCCTGGATATTATTACACATGTTACAAAGCACTCTCAGGTAATGTTTCTCAGCTGACTTATTAAAACGGAGGTGGACTAGACCAAGAGAGGAAAATGGGGGTCACCATCAGACCATTCTGTTCAATTTTCAACAAAAATTACGAAGCATGCTAAAAGGCAAGAAGGGAGACAAAACAAGCATCAGAACAAGACTAAGATGTGGCAGTTTTTGGAATGATCACATGGGAATTTAACTATGATGAATTTTTTTAGGTTTAAAATGGGAAAAGCATATAATGTGCAAGATCAGAAAGGGAAGGTAAGTAGGGAGATGGAAACTCTGAGAATCAGAAGGAAATGTAACAAATCAAAAAACAATGTAACAAATGAAGAATGTCTTTGATGGGCTCATCAGTCAACTGGACACATGGGCTTGAAAATGTCAATAGAAACATCCCAAACTGAAATACAAAAAGAAAATAGATTGAAGGGGGGGAAGGAACAAAACATCCAAGAAACATGCAAAAATTGCAAAAAGTGTAACTTGTACTTAATTGGAATACTAGAAGGAGAAGAGAAAGAAAGATAACAAGGATATTTGAAGAAATAATGGCTGAGAATTTCAAAATTAATGACAGACACCAAACAACATCGCTTGTCATAAGAAATTTGCAAATTAAAATGGCTAAAGTCCAAAAACTGACGATATGAAATGCTTGCAATGGTACAGAGAACAACAGGAATTCTGTTGAACTCTGAATAAATTTCATTCATTGTTGGTGGGAATGCAAAATGGTACAGCTAAGTTGCAAGACATTTGGGCATTTTCTTACAGGGCTAAGAATAGTTTAACAATACAAATCAGTAATCAGGATCCTAGGTATTTACCCAACTGATTTAAAAACTTATGTACACATACAAAGCTACACATGAATGTTTTAGCAGCTCTATTCATAATCCCCCCAAAATAGAAGCAACCATAATCTTTTAATAGGTGAATGGATAAACACACTGTGGTATATCTATACAATAAAATATTGTTCAATGAGAAAAAGAAAAGGAGCCATAAAAGACATGGATGAATCTCAAATATGATATTCTTCAGTGAAAGAGGCCACTTATCTTGAAAGAAGCCACTTTCAAAAGCTACATACGTATGTGATCCCAATCATACAGCATTCTGGAAAATGGAAAACTTCAGATACTATGAAAGACAGGTGGTTGCCAGAAGTTAGAGGGAACGGGGAGGAAGGGTAAATAGGTAAAACAATAGGATATTTTTAGGGTCATGAAATGATTCTGTAGCATGTATTTTTGGATACATCAACTTACACATGTGTCAAAGCCAATTGGACATCACCACACAAAGAGTGAATCTTAATTATGCAAATTTTAAAAAATCATTTATGAGGTCAGGGGAATCCCAGTATGGAATGCAGAACGTGACAAAATGAGCTAACTTTATTATATATATTTGAAACAACCTCCCTGGTGGGTGGAGGGAAAAGTTACTGACTTAAGTAACTTTGGACACAAAAGGAGTTTGTATGACTAAAGACAAAAGGAACTTGTAGGTAAGAACTGTACTCTACTGGATAAATTGTTTCCTATGAGTATGGGTTGACAATTTTGATACTGCTATGCATGTGCACTGGAATTGAACAAGTAATTAGGTGGATAGCAGATAGTGGGAGCCAGATTTCTCAGGTTGAGATTTATAAATGAGGAAGAGAAGGAGGCTAGAATGATCCATGCGGTAATTGATTAAAGCTGGAAGTACCAATACGAACTTATGTTTAGCTTAATATAGATACGGATGGTTACATATGGAAAAAGATGTGTGTGTGTGTACACAGGTTAGTACACTCACATATACTAGAGTATGCTTCTTGATGTATCAGCCAAGAGGGCCTCGCAGCAACTACATCACAGTAGCAATGAGCACATCTAACACCGAGATCCTGGTTTCTAATACCATCTCTCATAAAAGGAACCAGCACTCCTTGGAGAATCGGATGATCACGTATCTGTAGCAGGGAATATACAAGGTGAGCATGGAGCATCCTTTAGTGCCAGAAAATAAGAAAGTTAAAGGGACAGAGGAGACAACTGAAAGATCTCTCAATAGCCAAATATGGAACAATCTGGGCAACAAAATGAATAAAGGAATATTTGATAACTTAAACTATAAAATAAATATCCACAAGTCCTCACTGAGGTATATAAATGATTGAACAAATGGGGAAAAAAATAGAAAAATCTCACATGCGGAAGAATTCCTAATAATTTATGTAGTTTCCATTTTCATTCTAGAGAATGAAAAAAACAAGTAGAAAATATTTGCAAACCACATATCTAAAAAAGCTCTTAATGACCTTTTATATATAAAGAGATCTCAAAATTCAACAGTAAAAAGGTAAACAGTCTAATTAAAAAGTGGGGGAAAGACATTGCCTTAAAGAGTAGATATGAATGGCAAAAAAGCACATTATGAAGGGGCCTTGTCTAGTTCTATCTAGTTTAACACCACAGCTTTTAAGGAAAAGGAAATTTAAAATGACAATGAGAAATCACTATCGGAATGGCTAAAATAAAAAATCATGATAACACCAAATGCTGACAAAGATGCAAAGAAGTTATATCTCTCCTATGTTGCTGGTAAGAATATAAAATGGTACAGCCACTATGAAAAATATTCTGTCAGTTTGACAGATAAGACTAACTATGCATTAACTCTAAACAAAGAGTCTTTTGGAATTTATCCCAAAGAAATGAAAACATACGTTTACACAAACACACACATACACACACTATACATGGATGTTCATAGCGGTATTATTCATGTCACAAAAAAGCTGGAAACAACCCAAATGTTCTTCAACAGGTGAGTGGTTATGCAAACCCTGATGCATCCATGCAATGGAACACTGCTCAGCAACAAGAAGAAATGAAAAGGAATGAATTATTGTACCCACAAACCTGGGTGGATCTAAAAGACATTATGCTTAGTGGGGAAAAAAAGTCAGTCTCTAAAGGTTACATGCAGTATAATATTGTTTATCTAACATGCTTTTTTAACAGCTTTATTGTTGTATAATCAACATACAAAAACTGCACATATTTAATATATACGATTTGATGAGTTTGGACACACCTCTGAAACCATTGCCACAATCGAGGTAATAACTATATCTATCATCTCAAAATTTTTCTCATTTTGTTTTTGTTTTTTGTTTTGTTTTGCTTTTGCTTTCTTGTGATAAGAACACTTAACATGAGATCTACCCTCTTCACATGTATTTTAGATGCACAATCAGGATTGTTAACTATAGGCACTATGTTACACAGCAGGTCTCCACAACTTATGTATCTTGCAAAACTGAAAATTTATAGTGAACAGCTCCCCATTTTTTCCTCTCCCCAGCCCATGGAAACCACCATTCTGCTCTCTATTTATGAGTCTGAGTATTTTAGATGTCGTATATACATAGAATCATGTAGTATTTGTCCTTTTTGATTTACTTATGTCACTTAGCATAATACCTTCCAGGCTTGTTCACGTTGATGCATATAGCAGGATGTAGTACTGAATAAAATAACCACATTTTCTTTATCCATTCATCCATTGATGGACATTTGGGTTATTTCCTATATTGGTATCATGAATAATGCTGTAATAAACATGCAAGTCCAGATATGTCTTTGAGGTCCTGATTTCAATTCTTTTGGCTATAGACCCAGTTCTACTTTTGATTTTTTAAGGAAACTTCATACTGTTTCCCCTAATGACTTCACCATTTTACATTACCTCCAATGGTGTACAAGGGTTACAATTTCTTCACATCCTTGCCACTCCTTGTTACTTCTTATTTTTTTAATAATAGCCATCCTAACAGATATGAGGTGACACATCACCGTGCTTTTAATTTGCATTTCCCTGAAGATTAGCAATGATGACCACCTTTTCATACACCTGTTGACTGTGTGTATGTCTTCTTTGGAGAAACATCTATTCAGGTCCTTTGCCTATTTTTTAATTGGGTTGTTTGGGGGTTTTACTACTGAGTTGTAGGAGTTTCCTTATATATTTTGAAAATTAAATGTTTATCAGACATATGGTTTGCATTGCTACTCTCCCATTCTGTAGGTTCACTCTGGTTGTTTTTTTTTTTTTTGGCTGTGCAGAAGCTTTTTAGTTTGATATAGTCCCACATGTCTATGTTTGCTTTTGTTTCCCATGTTTTTGGGGTCATATCACAGAAATCATTCCCAAGAACAACATCAAGGAGATTTTTCTCTGTGTTTTCCTCTAAAAGTTCTACAGTTTCAGGTCTTTACATGTAAGTCTTTAATCCATTTTGAGTTGATTTTTGTTTATGGTATATGATAAAGGTCCAATTTTATTTTTTTGGAAGTGTATATTTTTGAAGTGACAACATTATACTTGTGGTTAATGGTTGCCAGGGAGTGGTAATTGGAGGAGTGGGAGGAAGTATGCCCCTGCTATAAAGAGATAGCATGAGAAAGCCCTTCTGAGTGAAGTTATAGTTCTTTCTTAATGTGGTGATGGGTACATGAATCTATACATGGGATCAAATCACATAGGCCTATCTACATGCACATGCACACACACACACACACACACACACAAAAATGAATATATAAAAAAATAGTGAAAACTGATTAAGCTCTGAAGTCTAGTTAATAGTATTATAGTGAACTCAGTTTCCTGGTTCAGATATTGCTCTACATTTGCATAAAATGTCACCATCAGGGGAAACTGGATAAAGAATTCATGTGGTTCTATAATTGTCTCAAAATAAAATTTGGAGGTTTTTTTAATGTAGGGAATGATATTTTCATCACTGGAAATAGCTTAGTTATTTAGTCCTTTTGGAGTTTTGTTTGTTTATTTGTCAAAACAGTTGTGATGTGATATAGGTGTCTGGTTTGCAACAGAACTTTGCAAATAGGGGCTTTTTTTCAAAAAGGGATTAATCATACTAGCAAGTGTTTCTGTTCTATTCCACTAGGGATACAAATTCATTTGTCTCCCCTCCCGTGTCCACATCACCAGCACTCTATTTTCAAAGCACCCAGGGAAAGTACTCAAGACATATTTGCAGAGTGAGTGCTTGGTCAATTAGCCAGCATCCCAAATAATAGACTTGGCATCTACAATGTTCTCTTTTAAAGTTTGGCTAACACCATATATAAATGACTGGAATTCACTCATGTGTTATTATCCATTTGGCAGCAATATGGGCATTGAGACCATATTATATGAGCCACACTCTCCTCTTTCCACATCTGTTGAAACTCTGTAATTCTTGCCTTTATAGTGGTCACTAGGTCAGGGAGAAAGGGTTAGTAATGGCTGTTGAACAGTGATTATATAACACTAACACCCACTGCTTTTAATATGCTCCATTTTTCTAAATATAGAGGTTCTGGTTTGGGCATGATGTTTCCTTCTGCCTTCAAAGGTGGAACATTTGTAATCACAGCCCTGAGCCTTACAAATCTGTAAGCTAAGGGATGCTGCTTTGGGCTCCATCCCCTGAGTGGAGCAAGTGAGGTAGAAACAGGGGTTGATCCTTCTGCACAGCATCTCCCTTCTTAAACCCTCTGGTGCCACATGGCTGAGTAGTTTGCAGTAAAAGGCAATTTTTAAAAAATGCAAAATCACATGGTTGTGTCTAGAAAAGATGTCACGATTGCTATGGCACCATGTCAGCACTACAGTGAGTTTATCATTCCTGGGACCAAGAACAACCCACCAGCTCATCTACTCATAATCTTACAGATGAAGCAAAGAAAGAAAAACCAAGCAATACCTTCACTAGAGCTTCCTTCAGGGAGACCTGTGAGTTTCAGTTCTTGCCCATGTGAGTGACACTAAGATGATTCCTGGTATTTAGTTAATATCCCCCCAAAATCATTAATTTGTTGAAAGAAATTGGAACAATTCAAAAGCATTTTCTTACTTCCTAGCATATTCATAATAGGAAAAAAAAAAGTGGGTATTGGTGAATAGAGCAACAGATGAGCTTGCGCATAAAGCATTTACCCAAGGAGAATGGATTCAACAGCTCCATGTCAATCTGGAAAGAGGCCTCTTGAAAAATATTTTATTTCATAACCTGATTGGTCAAAAAGGGATGGTTACAAGGAGCAGGAAGACTTTTAGAGAGTCCCGGAGGGCTGAAAGATGCATTGTGGAAGGATGGTGGGGTCTACTGGACACTGTACAAGATGTTCCCTTGATTCACAAACATCCGCAAGAGCATGTTCACACCCCAGGTGCATCCTGGGCACTTGCTACGTCCTGTGCAACTAGACACATTTCTCGCCTCGAACTGCTTAGAATGCAAGGAAAGAGCCTGGGGGTGGGGGGGTGAGGAAAGATCAGCACAATGAGAAAATATGTGATGGGATTAGGCACAGGATACTAGGGAGTGCAGGGAGAGTGATATTTAGCCTGTTATTTTAATTGATGTATAATATACATATACTAAAGTAAATATTTCTTTTTTTTTTTCCTTTTTGTCTTTTTTCGTGTCCAGCAACGGATCGCAACCCTCAGTGTCGCGCCCGCACTGGACAGGGACCGCAACAGGATCGCAACCCTCAGTGTCATACCCACACCTCGCTCAGCCAGTGAGCGGGAACCGGTCTGTATGTGGGATCCGAACCCTCGGCGGGAGCGCCACCACAGTCCCAAGCAGCGCACTGTAGCAGTGCACCACCGGGCCGGCCCATAAAGTAAATATTTCTTAAATGAACAATTAAGTGGAGCCACCAACCATGTTAAGTTCATTCAATCTTGAAAGGTTTGAAAAGATGTCTTTGAGAAGCGTAGAGGACACCAGCTGAGAAGTCTCACAGGAGAGCAAGAGGAAGCTTGCCAGGACCTCAGTTGTGTGCAAAGCCTGAATCAGAAGGAGCAGAAAACCAGTGGCTGCCACAGGAACCAGGTCTGTTCTCTAGGGAGGAAAGGGTCTGCTTCACGGAAGAGAGAGAGAGAGCCTTGAATAGGAGGAAGTGGGAAATGCAACCTTCCTAACTGTAACCAGAATCCAATGGTAATTAGCAGGATGCAGGATACCAGATTGAAGTTTGGGGGCTAGTCTTTAGCAAAAGAAAGACAAGACAAAGATGGATCTCAGAGAAAAAGCTACTTCTTGAAAATTAGAAGAAGCCTTATAGAAATGACTGGAATATTAATCTTCCTGAATTTCGTCTCAGTTCATGTTACTGCTGTCGTTTAAACAAATTTCACGAAACTTCCCAATAAAGTTGGAGAAAGTGATACAAGGAGTTTCCTCTTTGTGTAACTACTTATTTAATTTATTGAAAGAATATAAAAATGATCCCACTTCCAACTATCCCCACTACCACCATTGCTACCATCCACTTCTTGACCAGGGAGCAAAAGTAGGAAGTTGGCATTTGGTGGAGAGAAAATCTTAACACTTATAATGATTCTGGGGATGTAACTGGAGCAACGTATGAAAAAGAAAGCACTCGCTTCCAGCTTATGCTTCTTGAAGGCAGAGGAGGGAGAAAGTGCTCCAGGCAGAGAAAGATGCTGCATTCCAAAAAACTCAGTCTCAAAACAAACCCTCTGGCTTTGTACATTAAATTCCAGCAAAGTAAAACATTTCTTTTCTTCCTTAACCAGACTTTAACACACAAGCTTGATATAATCTTGTACAATCTCCAATACTAGACAATCGTATAGTTCCCCTGACTTTTATTAGAAAAAGCAAAAGATGAAAACTCTAGATACATAATAAGACGGGCATTCAAGGGGAAGGTAGGCAATGTCCCCTTAGAAATAAATTTACTTGAGGAAACAGGAGAAAACTGGAAAAAGGTTTTAGCATTCTCATTGAGATTCAGTGAAAACAGAATTATTAAAGCATGAATTGATTTTCAGTGAAAAGAAATTAGCAAGTTTTTTAAATGAACTTGATGCAGTGAACAGCAGATTAGACTCTAGAGAAAAAGAAACGAAATACAAGACTATAGAAGTGCATCAGAACAAAGAAGAAAAGTATGAAACATTATGAGGTGAACAAATGTGAAAGGGATAATATGGGCAGATCCAAAACACCAACATAATTTAAATAGAATTTAAAACAAACAAACATACATCATCAAAAAACAGTAATCAAATTACAAATATGGGAAAATGTCTCTGAACTGAAAATTTCATATCCAAAGGATTCATCATATTCTAGACAGAATTCATGGGGACTCATCCTTATGTAGAGGTTCTTTAAATAAATGCCCAATTTCGAGAATTAAAAACAACTTGGCAAATTTTTAGAACACATAAATGCATTAATTCACTGGTCATTTAAAGGCAATACAAAGGAAAACAATTGTGCTCACACCACACTTAGCTCCTCAAACTGAACAGCAGAAGACCATGGAGAAACATCTATAAAATTTTGAGGCAAAGACATCTTAATATGTTTTCTTAAACTATTCAAATCCATCAGTTTTACATATGTAAAAAAAACTGAAGTTATGTGCTCCAGTGGTCTACCCTGCAAAGAAAAATGTTTTCCAAGAAAGATTCCAGCTTATGGAGAAATAAAATAAAATAATGGATTCAAGTAATATTTTATAAAAGTAGATAATAGTGAACAATGAAATCAGCAAAGCAGAATTAAGTTCTATACAAATCTAAATATTTTAACATAGTTAAACTATTGCAATATGAGAAATACTTCTTGAAAGAGGAGATGCATGATTTAATTAATTATAATAGTATTTTGAGATGGACAATAAATACTACATAGAAAAATTACAGAGTGACCAAAATCACCTTCAAAGAAAAATTAATCACCTAAATGCTTTTCTGATTAACAAGAATGGCTCTAAATAAATATACTAAAAATTTAACTCAGGAATCTTTTTCAAAAATGCACTTAAAAACAATTTTTTAACTGAACCCAAATATTAATGAATTAGAAAATGGAAAATTGAAGAATCGATAGATCTAAGAGCAGCCTTGTTCAAAAGCACAAAAATAATGTAAAACAATACTAGATCCGTAACACAACCTGAGAGCGATGGAGGAGACAGAAGTATAACATTGAGAAGTGAACGTGAGGACAACTTAAAAATTAACAGAATATTACATACATGTATACCCATGTAATAGAGAAGTAAAATGTCGATTTTGTGGCAACAAATAAAATTCTATGTCCTCGGCACAGTTTCACACCCAGCTTGTTGTGAACTAAAACTGCAGGTGGACAGTAAGTGAGCTGCATGGAAACCTTGGCAAGTGTCTAAGAAACCCACACAAACCAAGAGGAGGGAGTGTCAACTCTCAGGTTAAGTGACCTGGAAGGAAGAGAGCAGGTCCTGTTGGAGGTGGCAGAGCTGGTGGCGTATTTAGAGCCTTGTGCATTTCCCTGGTCCATGGCAGGAAGCAGGCTAGTTAATTCCCCACCTTTAGTGAGTTGAAAGTTGACGCCCCCAAAGATATGTCCATGTTCTAACCCCTGGAATCTCAGAATGTAAGTTTACTGGGAAGAAGGGTCTTTGCAGATGTAATTAAGTTAAGGATCTCAAGAAGAGATCATCCTGGATTATCTGGGTGGGCCCTAAATCCAATGACTGGTGTTCTTATAAGAGAAAAACAAGGAAATCTGAGACAGAGAAGAAGCTCCTGCGAAGATAGAGGCACAGACACAGGACGTGTCAACAAACCACAGAATGCCAGGGATGGCTGTCAGCCGAAGAGGCGAGGAGGTATTCTCCCCTGAGACTCTGCAGGGAACGCGGCCTGCCTGACACCTTGACTATGGACTTCTGGCTTCCAAAACCGTGAGAGAATAAACGTGCAATGTTTTAAGACCTGAAGTGTTTGATACTTTGTTACGCAGCCCTGGGAAACTCATACAACATTCAAAGCCAAAGATCCCCAGACCAAAGGTCTCCACCTCTTTGGTGGAGACACTCGCCCTGCACCAAGTGAGTGTGGAAGGACGCTGCAGGGCACCACCGGGGCGGAGGGCACGGTGCCAGGCGAAGCCCACAGAGGGAGCTGCTCAGGGCTCCCTATGCCTCTCTGAGGCCCAGGGGTGCAGCGGGCATTCACGGGAGCAGGTTCCAAGAGGCCATCTGACAAAGTGAAGTGTCAGAATCAACTGTTCAGAGGGAGTCCCCAGGAGCCCAGGTGGGGAGCGGTGGGTCAGGGAGGCGGGTACGTGTGGCCGAGGTGGACACCTACCCAGTCCTCCAGACAAAGCAACATGCACGTGACAAAGCAAAAGGGAAGAAGCCCTGGGCCAGACCTCAGAGGAGGCAGGAGGGCTGCAGAGAAGGGGCCCCTCTCTTCTTTCTCCCTGCTTTTTTTGGGACCATCGATGTAGGCTTTGGAGTCTCATGGGGTAGAGCAGAGAATGACCACAACGTGACAGTGCCTGGTAAAAACGCTGCTTATGTTGAGATAAATATTTGCCTGAGAAATAAAGGTTTAAACTGAAAGTGACCAAAAAAAATTGCCAGGCAGCACTGACTGTGCCAGACTGTGTTGCTATTATTAGTATTTGCTGTTGTGTTGGAATGTGAGGGGGGAAGCTTATAAATATCGTTTACAGTTATAAAAACGAAGTGACTTTCATGGTTTCTTTGTGATGTATGACCCTAGTACCCGCCTGCTGCACTGATAAACTTTAACATCTTGTTGAAATAGATGTATTTCCAGGGGGAAAAAATTCCAAAATGTATTCGAGAAAATATAGAAAACCCATCACCATGAAATAAATTATAAAATTGCCTCCCCCCGAAAGATCTAAAAATAAAAACTATAGAGGCTCAATGATTGCACAGTGAACTCCAACCAGGCTGCCAAGAACAGGTAATTTAAGAGATTTCAGTTGTTCTGCAGCACAAAAGATGGATGATTTTCAAATCCACAGGAAAAAGAATCTCCCAGGAGAAAACCAGACAATGGAACCTGACGAGGCAATTCACAAAAGAAGAAATTCAGATGTCCCGTAACAATAGAAAAATACAAAGATAAAAGACAGATTTGCAATCTTCCCATGTCGCAATGCTGCGTCAGTCCACAAAACGAGAACCCTGGTGCTGATGAATGGGAAAGGTCTGCACCTGGCACCCTCTGGGGATGGTCCTGTGGTGGGTGTTGAATGGCCCCTTGGGACCGGGACGGAGGCTGTCACAGATGCTGTGTGGAGAGCAGGGCGATTGGCTTCCAGCCCCCATCCTGGGAACCTGACCCCACAGCCCATCCCAAGAGGAGGGAGGTGCTCTAAACCTCACAATTCGGGCACCACAGTAATAAAGGAGTTAGAAAGGAAAGGAAAGTTTTCGCCTAGGAAACAGAAACAGCAGAGATGGGAAGTGAATTCCCGTCACGCGCACAGGTGACCGGAGCTGACTCTGAGCCCGGGGGTGGGCCAGGAGCTCCCTAGAGAGGGTGGCAAGGTCTCTGTGGGTGCCCCAGTGCCTCACATGAGAAGTTACTTCAAACGTATTTGTTGAATAAACCAGTCAATGAGTCCATCAAAATGTGTAATAACCACTTGTTTAAAAAAAAAAAAAAAGGATACCCTGAAAAAAATGCTTAAAAATTATATTATCTACTACACCTATTCAAAGACACTTGATCAGGGAGTACAGTGACTTTGGCAGCTCACACTTGCTGGTGGGAACATTCATAGACCTCTGACAGCACATGCTGGGAGGCTGCCTTTGTGGCATCAGATTTCACATGGAAGTGTTGGAGAATGAAGGTCTTAGTTCCCGATCGCTGGCCCAGTGACTCCAGAGAGACTCTAAGCTCTCTGAACCTCAGCGCCTTTCTCATTTTAAATAAGGGTAACAAGAACCAGAGGAGAGGAGGGCACCGAGCACTTGGGCACAGTGCCTGGCTGTCTCCACTCACGACCACTCCCAGTCCCCCCCGACTGGTGGGGTAACCCTGGGGATGCTGCAGTTGCCCTCCATTCTAGAGCTTGGATTCCCAGGACCCTCTCAGGTTCCTGATTTGTTAACATGGTTATATTTGTCCTTGTCTTCAGATGTCAACCGCAGCACTGGCCCATCCCTTCTTGGGCCTCTGTGTATTTGCCTTTGGAATCCTCAGGGACTTCATCTATAGCCCCAAGTAAGAGTTCCCTTGGTGAACTCTGCCTCCCAGGACCCCAGTGACATCTGGGCTGGACACAACTCCTCCCCTTCTGTCCCTGCAGTGCTCTTTTCCTCTGAAGCAGCTTTTCACTGTGACATAGATGTGTGTATACCCACAGCTGAGATTTGCCTTCTCCCAGCACCAGCTCCACTGCTGGTCTCCGGGCCATCCATTCCACCCTCGGGAGTTGTATAGAAAACACTAGAAGCTGGCCTCACCCTGTTCCCCAACCTCTCAGGACACTGCTGTGATCATCACTATGTGTCCTTAGAGATACAGTCTCTGCATGCAGAGGCAGGTAGGAGTTTCCTTTCTCTTTTAACATCTCAACAGACATTAGCATCTAATCGTGGTTCTCTTGTTTGTTTAGCAAATGAATCTGGGTGATGATTCCATATCATTCCATAAAAGTATTGTTTACTTCTAGTACTTTTAGGTCATGTTTTTTATATTTAAATAATTTATCCATCTTAAATTTATTTTGTTATAAGAAATTAACTAAGTATCAACTTCTTTCTTCAACAGGCCACACAGTGGTTTCAGTGTCACTTATGGAAAATCTATCATCTTCCCACCAGTAGCCCAGACCACATGTTTCCATTTGTGCTGTTCATTATGGACTTTATTTCATTCCATTGTTTGGACTCTTTGTTCATACATTTCTACCACACCACTCTAATTAAGTAGCTTTATAATATGTTTTCATGTCTGCCTGAGGCCAGTGCCTCTTTTTATTCTTCCTTTTTTAAAAATTTCTGAATATTCTCACTTATTTCTAAATGTGAGGTTTAGAACCAATTTGTTTTAAAAAGTTTTTAAAACTTAAACCAAGTTTTTTTAAAAAGGGTGCATTTACCATTTTACTGTGATCATGTTAAATTTATAGGTTACTGAAGAAAGACATATTTTCTTTGGGGTATTGAATCTCTTATATTGATGTGCAGCTATACCTTTCCAGTGCTGTTTTCTAAGTTTCTTCATACAGACATTACAGCTTTATTTTTAATATTTTTCTAGCTATTTAAATGTTTACTATATATGAAATACATCCTCTGACACATTTTCTAACTGGCTCTTTTTTATGTAGGAGAGATATGATTTTTGTATATTTGTACTCAGCTACCTTTCTATATTGTATGTTATAATTACATTTTATAATTTTCTGTTGGTTAAAATTCCCCATGCATACAATTATATCACTTGCAAATAAATAAACTTTAACTTCTTCTTTTTTAATTTTTATATCTCAATATTTTCTCTACTTTTTTTTGTTGCTACAACCTCCAGGACTTTACTGAAATTGCTCAAAGTGCANGAACATTCATAGACCTCTGACAGCACATGCTGGGAGGCTGCCTTTGTGGCATCAGATTTCATATGGAAGTGTTGGAGAATGAAGGTCTTAGTTCCCAATCGCTGGCCCAGTGACTCCAGAGAGACTCTAAGCTCTCTGAACCTCATCGCCTTTCTCATTTTAAATAAGGGTAACAAGAACCAGAGGAGAGGAGGGCACCGAGCACTTGGGCACAGTGCCTGGCTGTCTCCACTCACGACCACTCCCAGTCCCCCCAGACTGGTGGGGTAACCCTGGAGATGCTGCAGTTGCCCTCCGTTCTAGAGCTTGGCTTCCCAGGACCCTCTCAGGTTCCTGATTTGTTAACATGGTTATATTTGTCCTTGTCTTCAGATGTCAACCACAGCACTGGCCCATCCCTTCTTGGGCCTCTGTCTATTTGCCTTTGGAATCCTCAGGGACTTCATCTATAGCCCCAAGTAAGAGTTCCCTTGGTGAACTCTGCCTCCCAGGACCCCAGTGACATCTGGGCTGGACACAACTCCTCCCCCTCTGTCCCTGCAGTGCTCTTTTCCTCTGAAGCAGCTTTTCACTGTGACATAGATGTGTGTATACTCACAGCTGAGATTTGCCTTCTCCCAGCACCAGCTCCACTGCTGGTTTCCGGGCCATCCATTCCACCCTCAGGAATTGTATAGAAAACACTGGAAGCTGGCCTCACCCTGGTCCCCAACCTCTCAGGACACTGCTGTGATCATCACTATGTGTCCTTAGAGATACAGTCTCTGCATGCAGAGGCAAGTAGGAGTTTCCTTTCTCTTTTAACATCTCAACAGACATTAGCATCTAATCGTGGTTCTCTTGTTTGTTTAGCAAATGAATCTGGGTGATGATTCCATATCATTCCATAACAAACCGCTTCACTCTTTCTCCCTGCTGTGTAGTACTCCATCACACTATTTATAGCTGTTCTATCACTAATTTAACCTCATTAAATCAACAATGATGGTGCACCAGTATTTTTGTGCATGTGCCATTGCAGACATTAAAATTTTTGCAGAATAAACCATAAGGAGTACAACTGCCATAAAAATAGCGCATTTTTGCTTCTATAGATATTGCCAAATTATTCTCCATAGGTAACTTATCAACTTATAAGTGAACAATAAATTTATGAGAAGATATAATTTATGTATTTTTCTGAATATTCTATTTTTTGTCAATATATTAACTTTAAAAAAAAGTAAAAGGCTTCTCTTGCTATGTAGAGGTTGAGCCTATTGTCAAATACTTAAATGTTTCTATGTCTTTTGTATAAACTGTATGCTCATGCCCATTGTCTGTTTGTCTAGAAGGTTTTGTTTGTCCTTTTCCAGGAGATATTTCAATGTCAAGAAAATTCACTCTTGGTGATAGGAAATGTAAATGTATTTCCTACATTGTCATGTGCCTTTGGACTGCTTTTTGCTGTTTTGTTTGTTTGTTTTTACCTTGAAGAAAATTTTTATTGTTTATGTAGTCAAATTTATAAAAGTTTTCTTGAATGACTTGTAGGTTATTCCATGCTATCTCCACTGTGCAGTTGTATTGCTTACTTCTAGTACTTTTAGGTCATGCTTTTTATATTTAAATAATTTATCCATCTTAAATTTATTTTGTTATAAGAAATTAACTAAGTAACAACTTCTTTCTTCAACAGGCCACACAGTGGTCTCAGTGTCACTTATGGAAAATCTATCATCTTCCCACCGGTAGTCCAGACCACACGTTTCCATTTGTGCTGTTCATTTTGGACTTTATTTCATTCCATTGTTTGGACTCTTTGTTCATGCATTTCTACCACACCACTCTAATTAAGTAGCTTTATAATATGTTTTCATGTCTGCCTGAGGCCAGTGCCTCTTTTTATTCTTCCTTTTTCAAAAAATTTCTGAATATTCTCACTTATTTCTAAATGTGAGGTTTAGAACCAATTTGTTTTTAAAAGTTTTTAAAACTTAAACCAAGTTTTTTAAAAAAGGGTGCATTTACCATTTTACTGTGATCATGTTAAATTTATAGGTTACTGAAGAAAGACATATTTTCTTTGGGGTATTGAATCTCTTATATTGATGTGCAGCTATACCTTTCCAGTGCTGTTTTCTAAGTTTCTTCATACAGACATTACAGCTTTATTTTTAATATTTTTCTAGCTATTTAAATGTTTACTATATATGAAATACATCCTCTGACACATTTTCTAACTGGCTCTTTTTTATGTAGGAGAGATATGATTTTTGTATATTTGTACTCAGCTACCTTTCTATATTGTATGTTATAATTACATTTTATAATTTTCTGTTGGTTAAAATTCCCCATGCATACAATTATATCACTTGCAAATAAATAAACTTTAACTTCTTCTTTTTTAATTTTTATATCTCAATATTTTCTCTACTTTTTTTTGTTGCTACAACCTCCAGGACTTTACTGAAATTGCTCAAAGTGCCTTCCTGAGATGCATAACTCTGGCTATTTCACCATGTGTATTAGTCCGTTTCTGTTAATTATTTAAAAAATGCAAAGAACTGGGTAATTTATACAGAAAATAAAATTTATTGCTTACAGTTTCTGAAGCTGGGAAGTCCAAAGTCCAGGGACCACATCCAGTGAGAGCCTTCATGGTGGTGACAGTGACATCACACTGTGGAAGTGGCAGAGAAGAGAGAGCAGAGAGAGAGACAGACTCTCCTCTTCTTTTAAAGTTCTCAGAACCAAGACCCTGACCACCATTTTTAATCCATTCACTACTGCACGGTCCTACAATCTAACCACCTCTTCAAGCCCCCACTTTTCAATCACCATAATAGGATTTCCCATCCTCTTGACAATAACAGTGGGAGCTAAGTTTCTAATAGATAAAACTTGGGGGACACAAATCAAGCTTCGGTGTGTTTGGGGAGACATAATTCAATCCACTACCCCATGTTAAAGAAGGATCTTTTATTCTAATTTTATTTAAAGTTTTTATTTCCTTTTTAGTAAAGAGAGATGTATGTTTTCACTGCCTTTTCAGTATTTATGTTGATGGCAATATTATTCTGTTCTTTGTGGTGAATGAGAATATATTATATTGTGGCAGGTTGTATTATACTAACATATTATTATGTTGAAATAGTCCAGAAATAAACTTCTTTAAGTTGGGATGTATATTTATGGTGCTTCTGGATTTGGTTTTCTGATCGTATCTATGGATTTTTAAATTTGCATTCATAAATGAGACTAAACTACAGTTCTTTTATATATATTTGAGGGTTTAGTAACAATATTACACTGATTTCAAAAAAATTTGAATGCTTCATTTGTTTCTGATTTTACATTAATTTAAGTACTATTAACATGGACTTATTTTTAACAGGCATTATAATTCCTCTGAGGTTTTTTGAGTAGGTAGGGCTTTAATTACTTTATTTTATTTATTTACTTATTTTTATTAAAACATAATTGATTGTACATATCTGTGGGGTACAGTGTTGAATATCAATACCTGTGTGCAATATGTGATGCTCAAATCAGAATTAGTACATTCAACATTATGCAATGTAGTCATTTTTTGAGTCCCTTTACTAATTTCTCGTTAACCCCTTTTTCCCCCTCCCCCTTTCCCACCTCTGGTGGCCTCAGTTCTGTTCTCTCCTTTTGAAAGTTCA
>NW_007730965.1:35612-38098 GCF_000696425.1 Galeopterus variegatus | reverse complement strand
TTTATTTATTTATTTATTTATTTTTAGCTCCCACTTATGAGTGAGGACATATGGTATCTCTTTCCATGCCTGGCTTATTTCACTTAACATAAGTTTCTCTAAGTTCATCTATGTTGCTGCAAGTGGCAAAATTTCATTCTTTTTTATGGCAGAGTAGTATTCCATTGTGTATACATATCACATTTTCCTTATCCAGTCATCTGTCGATGGACGTTTAGGTTGGTTCCAACTCTTAGCTATTGTAAATAGAGCTGTGATAAATATGGGAGTGCAGGTATATTTCCTTGATGATGATTTCCATTCTTTTGGGTATGTATCCAGCAGTGGGATTGCTGTATCATATGGCAGTTCTATCTATAGTTGTCTGAGGAACCTCCATACTGTTTTCCATAGTGGCCATACCAATTTACAGTCCCACCAACAGTGTAGAGGGTTCCTCTTTCTCCACATCCTTGCCAGTATTTCTTATTCTCTGTCTTTTTAATGATAGCCAGTCTAACTGGAGTGAAATAATATGTCAGTGTGGTTTTGATTTGCATTTTCCTGATGCTTAGTGAGGTTGAACATTTTTTTCATGTGTCTGTTGGCCATTTGTGTATCTTCTTTTGAAAAATGTCTATTCAGCTCCTTTGCTCATTTTTTAATCAGGTTACTTGTTTTTTTACTGTTGTTTGCATTCCTTGTGTATTCTGGATATTAATTCCTTGTTGGAAGCATAGTTTGCAAATATTTTTTTCTTTTCCTATAGGTTGTCTTTTTGCCCTGTTAATTGTTTCTTTTGCTGTGCAGGAGCTTTTTAGTTTCATAGAATCTTATTTTTTTATTTTTTATTTTGTTGCCTGTGTTTTTAGGTCTTACTCATAATTTGCCCAATCCTGAAATGTTTCCTCTATGTTTTCCAACAACAGACCCAGAATAGCCAAAGCAATCCTGAGCAAAATACATAAATAGATAAAGCTGGAGGCATGACACTACCTGACTTCAAATTATGCTACAAAGCTATAGTAACCAAAACAGCATAGTACTGGCATAAAAACAGACACTTGGAATAATGGAGCAGAATAGAGAACCTGGAAATCAACCACATACTTACAGCCAACTGATGTTTGACAAAGGCAACAAGAACACACATTGGGGAAAAGACTGCCTCTTCAACAGATGATTCTGGGAAAACTGGCCTATGTGGAAGAATGAAATTAGACCCATACTTCTCACCATATATCATAATCAACTCAAAATGGATTAAAGACTTAAATATTTACCTTATTTTTTTAATGACAACAAATTTGTTCAAAGTTTCTAACTCTTCTGGTATCTCTTCATTTTTTTCATAGAAATGTATATATTTGATTCAGTTTTCAAATATATTTGCATAGAATTGAGTTTATATTTTAAAAATTCTTTGTAGACTTACTTGTTTTTCTGTTGACTTTACTAATAATACAAAATACTACTTTCTCCTTTTTAATTCTTGTCACCTTTTTGGTTTTAAAGAAAAAATATTCTATTTCATAATTCACTAATTTTCATTTGTATTTTTCTTAATCCTTCCATTCTTATTTTTCTTGAATTTGTTGTGTTATTTTTCCCCCAACTTCTTCCATAGAATTTCCAATCCATTTAATACATTTTTCTCCTTTTACATTAAAGCAAGTATTTAACAGTATGAATTTTTTAAAATACCAGATATAATTTATATTGTCTATATGCAGTATTTGTTCACTTTTTATATTGATTTAGTTCCTAAGGAGAGATTTAGAGAAAGCTTTGGTTTTATCAGAAGTATTTTTAAACTCCAGATGGTAGAGTTTTGTTCTACATTGTTTTACTAACTTCTGGTTATTCTGCATTGTGGCCAGAGAACATTGTCTGTCTTGTTTCTACTGTATAAAANCTTCTGGTTATTCTGCATTGTGGCCAGAGAACATTGTCTGTCTTGTTTCTACTGTATAAAACTTATTGACCAGATATGTGGTCCATTATCAAGAAGCGCCATGGGCATTTGGAAAGTGTATTTTTTGTTTTCAAGCTATAGAAATCAGTATATATCAATTACATCTGCTTTGATAATATGTTCATATTTCTTCAAACTCCACTTTATCTCTGAGTGAATTAAAGTCTCCTCCTTACACTATATTCTTTCCAGTTCTTGTATTTCATGAATTTTGGTACTTTGTTCCCACTGAATAGCTAATTTTTAGTCCCTTAACTTTATTGTATATTAGTTTATTGTGAATTGTGCTTTGTTGTTTTTTGATATTCAGTGTCTGTTAACCAGAATTTAAACTTGTCTAATAGGAAGATCATGGGTCATCGTTTTTATCTGCTTCAAAACAGCACTTTCTCTGGTAAGTGATCTTCCTCTGCCATTTATTTCTTAGGTTCTTTTCTCTTGGAGAATGTGCTGATTTGGGGGGTCTTTGGAATATAGAGTTTTTTCCCCTTCATTTCCAATCTGTACCTCTTTTATTATTTAAATAATAAAA
>NW_007730965.1:34749-35431 GCF_000696425.1 Galeopterus variegatus | reverse complement strand
TCATTAATACGATGAGAAGTTGATTTACAAATATTGAACCAGCCTTGCATTCCTGAAATAAATAGCATTTGGTTGTCATGTATTATTCTTTCTTTATATAACTGATTTTATTGGCTAATATTTTGCTAAGGATTTTTATGTCTACATTAATGAGAGATGTTGCTCTGTAGTTTTGTTGTTTTTCTTGTAATGTCTTTCTCTGGTCTTGGTTTTAGGGTAATCATGGCCTCATAAAATCAGTTGGGAAATGTTCTCTCCTCTTCTATTTTCTGGAAGAGGTTGTGTAGAATTAGTATTATTTTTTTCCTTAAATGACTGTTAGAATTCACCAATGAAACCATGTGAGCCTGATGTTAGGCTTTTGGTGGATGCTTTTAACTGCTATTAAATTCTTTACTAAATGTAGGGACAGTCAGGTTGTCTATTTCTGCTTGAGTTAGTTTTGATAGTTTAAGTCTGTCAAGGAATCAGTCCATTCCATTTAAATTATCAAATTTATGGTGTGCATGTAGTTTCATTCCTGATGTTGGAGATTTGAATAGTTTCTTGTTTTTCTTGGTTAGCCTGTCTATAAGTTTATCATGTTTATTAATCTTTTTAAAGAACTTGTTTTTGTTTTTTATAACTTTTCTCCAATTTTCTATTTTCAGTATCATTTATTTCTGCTCCAATTTTTACATTT
>NW_007730965.1:22397-34101 GCF_000696425.1 Galeopterus variegatus | reverse complement strand
ATAACTTTTCTCCAATTTTCTATTTTCAGTATCATTTATTTCTGCTCCAATTTTTACATTTCCTTTCTTCTGTTTGCTGTAGGTTTAATTTACTCTTTATTTTCTGTGTTCCTATGGTGGGTTTCTTAGGCTATTGATTTAAATGTATTCTCTTCTATATGTGCCTTCTTTTCTATATGTGCATTCAATGCTATAAATTTCCCTGTAAGCACTGCTTTGGCTGCATTCCACAAATTTTGATAAGTTGTACTTTCATTTTTATTTAGCTAAAATAGTTTTAATTTCTCTGGAGACTTTGATATATGAATTATTTCAAATTATGTTGCTTAATTTCAAAATATTTAGGGATTTTTAGCTGGCTTTCTGTTGTTAGAGTCTAGTTTAATTTCTGTTATGTTCTAAGATCAGACTTCATATCATTTCTATTCTTTAAATTTGCTAAGTTGTATTTTATACTCCAGAATGTGGTCTATCTTGATGAATGTTCTATGAGTGCTTGAGAAGAATGTCTATTGTGCTCTTCTTGGATAGAGTAGTCTCTAAATGTTCATTTCGTGTGGGATTTAAATTTTTGGATGGATACTCACATCTTTATATCATTACTCATCTTTGAGTTATTCCTGGGAGGGTTTCTGTGGCAAGGGCCGTCAATTAGTGGATTCAGGCCAGCAGGTTTTCTTCCTAGTTCAAGGTAAATTTTCTTGACACTGAGTTATGTTTCATTGAAATTTAATTCCTAGTATCTATCAAGCCAACAAAGGCAAATTCAAGGTTAGTTTTAACTCAGAGTAGTACCACTCTGCCCTGCACGTCTTATCTATAGACTTCTCTTCATGATGAGGATATGACAATATGCTTCCTCCTTTATCTCTTCTACTCTGCTTATCTGGGTTACCAAACAGTGTTTACAAAAGACCAGAACACCATGTCACACATTTTATCTCATGAACACCATTTTATCTCTCAAGGTACTGCCACACTTGAAGAATTATAGCCTGAGGCCTTTACTTGGACCTGTGATCATTGGCTTCTTCTTTAGGAATGTTCCTGCATTCCTGTTGGGGGTTGCATTGATGTTTATCTTTCCCCATTTTTTAGGGTAATTTTAAAAGAGAAGAATAGGGCAACGTTGACTTTACCTTGATTTTTAAGACAAAATATATTACATTTAACAACTTACTCATAGAAAGAGGCTGAGAACACAAGGCTGAGCCCTGGCAGAGGGCTACTGCTAGGGAAATGTAAAATCAACAGAGTTTTTGGCACCTGAACAAAGCTGACACAGTACAATTATTGTCTGAAGAAACCTCAGACTTACACCTGATCTCTTCAAGAGGAACTTTACCAAAGTGTGAAATTCTACACATTGAGAAGTTAAACAACTAAATCAAAAATCTCTCAAAATTACACTGGATATCCTCACAATCTCTTTTGCTGAGGAGAAAATGGCAGGCCAAACACTCTATTGGTAGCTCAGGAGGTCCACAATCTGGAAATGGGAGTATGTCAAGGGAAGACTGATTTACCACAGCTGCAATCCAACTGTGACCCTGTTCCATCCATGATTGAATTAACATGATCAAGGAAATGAAAAAGTTATTTCTGGCGGGAGATAACATGATCTGGAACCTCTATAGATTTTTTTAATACAAAATGCCTAAATTTCAATTAAAAAGTTATCAGCCATGTGGGAAAACAAGGACTCTAGATTGAAAAAGGTGGTCAGAAGCACTCCCAAAAGTCATATGGATATTAGAGATTTTAAAATAACTATAATAAATATGTTTATTAAAATAGAGAAAAAATAGGACAAATACATGAAAAGATAAATATTTTAACAAAAATAATCTACAAAAAAAGAGAATTAAATCAACATTTTAAAAATGAACAATGCAATACCTAGAATCACAAATTGGATATAGCTGAAGACAGGAACAGTAAACAGAAAAGAAGACAGTATAAAACATCCAAATAAAAGCATACGTAGAAAATAGAATAGGAAAAAAGGGGAGAACGAGAAACCGGTGGGACATAGTAAAACAGTGCAAGGCAAATATTGGAATCCTAAGTGTGAGATCAGAGAAGAAGGAAATATATGAAGATATGTGGACATACGGTTTCAGTTCTCTTGGGTAAATACTTAGGAGTGAAATTGTTGAGTGGTGTGGTAAATTTACATTTCATATTTTAAGGAACTGCCAAACTGTTTTCCAAAGTGTCTGTATTATTTTACATTCCCACCAGCAATGTATCAAGATTCCAGTGGGTGCAAACTGGTAGCTCATTATAGTTTTAATTATAGTGTTTCTAATTACTAATGATATATGTAGAGCACATCCACATGTGCTTTACTTTTTAGACATTTGTGTGTCATTTTGGTAAAATGTGCTTTGAATTTTTGTTCATTTGTTTATTTTGCACACACATGTGGTTGTTATATAATTGTATATATTTGCATATAGCACATGTGATTTGCAAATATATGACTTGACTTTTTTATTTTCTTAATGGTTTCTTTTGAAGTGCAAAAGATTTTCATTTTGAGAAAGCACAATTTATCTCTCATTTTTTTTTTTTTAATGCATATGTAAGAACCCTTCGCATAACCTATGGTCATGGTAATTTTCTCCCATGTTTTTTTCTAAGAGTTTTATAGTTGCACTCTTCCAAATGGGTCAAGATCTGTTCGAGTAAATTTTTGTGTGATGTGAGATACATCTTTTTGCATGTAAACAGACAGTTATCCCAACACACCACATATAGGAAAGACTATTTTTTCACCATTAAATCACGTTAGTACCTTGTCAGAAATAAATTGACTATAAATGTGTTTCTATCTGAATTTTAAATTTCGTTCCATTGATCTATATGTGTGTCTCTCTCTAGTAGTACCCTTTGAAAGTGTAAGTTCTCCAATTTTGTTCTTATTTTACAAAACTCTCATGCTATTCTGAGTCCTTTGTATTTTCACACATCTCAGAGGGATTTTTTTATAGATTGCATAGACTCAATAGCTCAATTTGTCACCTTAACAAAATCGAGTTTTCCAGTTGACAACATGGACCGTTTCTCCATTTTCCTAATTCTTCCATTCTATTTGATGTTATTATGAATAGAATTATTTTTTCAATTTTATTTTTGTGTTGTTTATTTGCTGGTATTTAAAAATATAATTGTTATTTGTATATTGATACTGTATCCTCCAACATTGCTGTAATTATTTATTTGTTCTATTAGCTCTTCTTTTTTAATTTTTTAGAAGTTTTATATACAAAATCATGTCTAAATAAATCAATAAAATTAGTTTTACTTTCTCTTCCCAAATCTGGGTGCCTTTTATTTCTTTTTCTTATCCAATTGAGCACTTGCTGAAAGCTCTGGCAGAATATTGGATAGGAGTGGCAAGCACAGATATACGTATATATTTTCCAATCTTTGTGGAAAATTCAGTTTTTTGCCACTAAGTAGGAAGTTAACTATGGGTTTTTCATAGATATTCTTTATCAGGTCAGGAAAGTCCCCTTTTATTCATAGTTTGTTGAAAGTTTTAATCATGAAGAAGTGATGGATTTTGTCAAATGCTCCTTCTGTATCTATTGCAATGGTCGTGTCATTTTTGACCTTTTTTACTAATGTGATAAATTACATTAACTGATTTGCAGATGTTAAACCACTTGAACATGGTGTATTATTCTTTTATATGCTGTTGGTTGTGATTCTTTTATAATATTTTGTTAAGAGTTTTTGCATTAATTTTCATAAAGGTTACTGGCATGTAGTGTTCTTTTCTTGTGATGTCTTCATCAGGCTTTTGTGTAAAGATATACAAAGATATACATCTCATTGGTCTCACAATGAGATGGGGAATTATTGCTCTTTTTCTATTTTGTGACAGTTTGTTAAAGACTGGTAGTATGTCTTCTTTTAATGTTTGTTAGATTTCAGTGCAAACATATGCTCTGGGCTTTTCCTTGTGGAAAGATAATTCATTACTAATTCAATATTTTTATTTGTTATAAAAGTATTCAGATTTTCCTTTTGTTTGTAAGTCGGTTTCAGTCATTCGTGTCTTTCTAGGAAGTGGTCCATTTCATCTAAGTTGTCTAATTTGTTGGCAGAAATTATAAACAGCTTTTTGGTAGTATTCTTTTATAATCATTTTATTTTCTCCTAAAGTTTGTCATGAAGTTTCTTCTTTCAGATTTGATGTTGATAATTTTTGTCATCTCCCCTTTTCTTCTAGATCAGTTTAGCTAAATATTTGTCAGTTTATTTTATCTTTTCAAAGAAATAAGTTTCAGCTTTACTAATTTTCCCCATTGGTTTTTGTTTTTTATTTTACTCGCTTCTACTCAAGTTTTTATTATTTCCTTCCTTCTCTTTCTTTTGGATTTATTTGGCCTTTCCTTTTTTAGTTTTCTAAATTGTACACTTTGTCATCAGTATATTCCTTCCTTTCTAATATTGGAGTTTAGAGCTATCAATTTCTGGTTAAGCACTGATTTAACTTATCTTATAAATTTTATTATGTCACATATGACTTTTCATTCAGTTTGAAACATTTTATAATGTCACTTTGTGATTCCTCTTTGTCACATAAGTTATACAGAAATGTGATGTTAACTTTCAAATACTTTCTGAAATATCCTTCTGTGGTTGATTTCAAATGTAATTCCACTGCAGTTTGTGTACTTCGCATGACTTTCATTCTTTAAAATGTATTGGATATTGGTTTGTAGCTTAACATACAGTTTATACTGCAGAATGTACCAGGTGAGTTGAAAAGAATATATAGTACACACTTGTTGGATTGAGTATTCTATAATGTCAATTAAGGATGACATCAGTAAAAATGGCAGAGTTAGGACCTCTGAAAATCCACTCTTCCATAACAGCACAAGAACACCACCAAAACATTGTCAAAATCAACGTTTTCAGAATTCTGAAATATAACCAAAGGCTTACAGCAATCAGGGAGCATTTATTCAAGAAAAAAAGGCTAAATCTCTGTAAAAACAGCAGGCACTGCCATGTTTTAAGTTGTATTCTCATTCCAACGTTTGCGATTCTGCCACAGCCCTGAAAACCAAGAGTCACTACCACAATAAAACCATTAGTCTGGCAGCCACTAGAGAACACAGGATAGATCTGCAGTTCTTTCAAAGTTCTTTTTCTAGAGAATTATCATTGTTTGACCTATCGTGAAGTTCCCTGGAAGCACCCACTTACACTGCTATCTTTTTTTTTTTTTTATCTAACTTGAAGTTTACGTAGGGAAAACAGACTTTTCCCCAGTGTCAAAAACAATAAGAGGCAATTGTTTAATATTTCAGCTTTCTGAAGCAATAGACAGTAGCCGAAGCAAGGAATAGGTGAACCAAAAAGCTTTCTGAAAAGGAAAAGCTGATGAATGAGATGTCCAGAGAGGCCTCTAAAAAGCTCTAAAATATTCCTGGAATCTAGAAGTCCAAACACATATGTAGAGGTTTGTTCATGTCCAAAGATTGAAGCAATAGACAGTAGCCGAAGCAAGGAATAGGTGAACCAAAAAGCTTTCTGAAAAGGAAGAGCTGATGAATGAGATGTCCAGAGAGGCCTTTAAAAAGCTCTAAAATATTCCTGGAATCTAGAAGTCCAAAAACATATGTAGAGGTTTGTTCATGTCCAAAGATGTGGGCATGCTCAGGAAAGACCTGAGAAGCCCCCACGCTCTCGCCTCTGGCTGCCCTTCAGTGTCCGCACTAGGGTGAAGTGAAGGCTAAGGCAGAGTTTTCAGCTACTGAGCTGAGCATTGAAGGTGTGCTCCCACATGCACACAGAACCCCTCCACGAAGATGAGGAGACTTACTCATTCCAGGAACCTCTGGAAAATCTCTGTTCATTCATTAGCTGCCCACTAAGCTAACCAAGCAGTGGTCACGCACAACAAAGAATACATATTGTAAAGATTTAGTTAAGAAAAGTTCATAGCAAATAAAAGTGACAACAATTACAAATGGCAACAACAAACTCTGGGGAGGGGAGAAAATCTGATTTCCAGAATTACCACACTATATTATTTTAAATGTCCATTTTTCAACATAAATTGTGGCATATAAAAAGAAATAAGAAAGTATGGCCCATACACAGAAAAAAAATGCAGTCAATAGACACTGTCTTTGAGAGCGCTCAGAATTTAGATTTATTAGACAAAGACTTTAAATATGTTTGAAAACCAAGGAAAACCATGACCTAGAGAACTAAAGGGAAGTATGAGAATAAGGAAATAAAGGCTGTCAATAAAAGTATTCCATTTCTATTCTATACACAGTCAATAATAGAAAAATGTAATATATCTACAGTCACATACCACAAAATGACATTTTGATTAATGACAGGCCTCTGTACAATGCAGTGGCATAGATTATGATGGAGCTGAAAAATTCTTATTGCCTAGAGATGCTGTAGCCATCTTAGTGCAACTACGTTTTATTTTTTAAATAAATTTAATGTAGCCTACATGTACAGTGTTTATAAACAGTAGTGTATGGTAATGTCCTAGGCTTCACTTTCACTCCTGACTCACTCAGAGCAACTTCCAGTCCTGCATGCTCCATTAATGGTAAATGCCCTATGCAGGTGTACCGGTTTTTACCTTTTTTTATCTATTTTTTATATTTATTTTATTTTTTATCTATTTTAGAGTTTGCTGTTTTTGCCAGCTCAAATCTGTTCAAGTCACTCAAGTAAAAATTTTATTTTATTTTAGCTATTCTACTTTTCAACACCAATGTTTCCTTTTTTAAAAAATAATTTTTAGGTCTTAATTGGCATTTTCTTTGGGGAATTATTGTTTTCATGCTTTTCCTTACTTCTTTAGACATGGTTTCCTATAGTTATTTGGACATATTTATAGCAGCTGATGTGAAGTCTCTGTCTGATAAGTCCAACATCTGATTCCATATTACTCATTTATTTTTCCAGTGTATGTGTCACAGTGTCCTATTTTTTTGTATGCCACATAATTTTTGTTGCCGTCATTGGATATTTGACGTTGTAGATAACACATAGCAGTAGCTTTGATTTCCAATTCCCCTCCAGAGGTTTATGGTTATTATAGTTTGTTAGTTTGTTTACTGAATTCCCCAGACCAAGACTATAGAATCTGTCTTCCCTATTGTGTGGCCACTGATATCTTTGCTCAGTGCTTTTTAAATCTGTTTTTATTTTTAAGTCCAGCCTCCTAAGGACTGTGCCTGGGTCAGCATAGCTTAGCTGTCAGAGGTTTTGCTGGAAGACCTTGAACCAGTGGAAGTTCTACTCTTTCAAAGTGGATCGGCGTTTGGTTTGTGGAGTGCATTGCATGTCCAGGCAGTTTACAAACCTGCCCGACTTTTGCTTTCTGCATGTGCAAGGCCTCATATTCACTGAGAGATGCTAGGACTTTCTCTGTCTCTCCAGAGAACGTTTGAAGTCTTCCACATATACACAGCCTCAATAACATCTAGGATAAGAGGTTCTTTTTCAAGGCCCACCTTGGTTATCTTTTTCTCGAGATCTGACTGCTATATTTCTTGCTGTTCTGACAGTTTGTTGGATGTCCTAATAGTTATTGCAACCTCAAAAATTTGTTCAATTTTTTTTTGCCACTGAGATTGATATCGTTCTTGCTATTGCCCCTGGGACTGGGTTTTTTTTAAGCTCTACTACACATCAAATCATCCTTCTCTAGCAGCAATGCTGCCAGCCCTTACAAGTTGCCCCATGATTTGGGGTAACTCTTGCAACAAACTGGAGATTAGGGGGAAATGGCTGCAGCCCCAGGCTAAACAAGTTTGTCCAATTATTTCATTGCTTTCTGAGAAGAGGAGAGTCCAAGCTTCTCACTCAGCCATTCCAGATGCTATTAATTAATATTTTATTTTATTAATACTTTAATCTATTTTTTAATATTGTTCCCAAAATCTAAAAACAATGTTTTATTGATCTTTTATTCCCAATGTCTATTCTAGGGCTTGGCACACACTAGATTATCTGTAAATTATTTTGAGTAAATGAGAAAAAGCCTATTCTAAATGGTCAGCATAAAGGGTGTGACTTTTAATAGCCATCAATTTAGAGTATTTGTTTACTAGTGTCACAGAATTCACTCCCTTGTAAAATTACCAGATGATCACACTATGAACTTTTTAAATTTAAAGCAAGCACAGAAACAAAGATTTATAAAAATCAGTTGAGAAATGCAGATTCAGGAAGAAATGATTAAATTTCCTGGAGCTAAAAACATGCAAGAGTAAAAACAAATATGTCTCTACTTTACGGATTCTGGGTTCAATGTTGTAATTATAGAAATTATAACAAAATATGAGAATATATTTTATTATTTTAGGGACAAAGGACTTCCATATTCTAATAATAGTAATAATTGCAACAATAGCCATAATGATGAAAAATAATGTTTTCAAAATATGGAATATTAAAACCAGGAGTAACTCATCATAATGCTCCTCCTTCAGGCCTTGGGAATGAGCTACAATTTTGTGCATCTATCTGATGATTTATTTAATAAATAAGATTTTTGTACCTGGTACTGAGAGCACAAAGATGAGTTATCTCAGATCTGCCTTCAGAAAATCACAGTCCAGGAAAGGAGACAGATCTGTAAGCAGGTAATTACAATAAAAAGTAGTGGGATTAAAACGAAGAGAAAGGAGAAATTAATGGGTTAATATACTATATTAATTATTTGTCAATATAAAATAGAATGAGATAGTATTTGTAAACCATAGATCAGAGCCCAGCACTAGTAAGCAATATATGGGTGTTTGGGTAAATAAATAAATAAATAAATAAATAATAATAATAATAATAATAATAATAATAATACTTCAGTGTGAAAACAGCTCTGGATATTCCTCACTGTCTTCCTTGCCCACAATAAGTCCTTAGTCAACTCTAAATGAGTGAACACGTCTACCTTTTTAAGATTCCAAGCAAGGTAAGGAGAAGGCATTCACCATTTTCATACTATTTGATTGGTTAAAAACTTACTAATCATAGCTTAAACCGATACTTAATAATTCACATATTAGCTTTGCAGTTTAAAATAGTTTCTAATTACCCTTGTGATTTCTTCTTTGACCAATGTGTTATTAGAACTGTTTTGTTTGTTGTCTTTAGCTTTGTTGACTTCCAATATTTTGGTATTTTGCAGATATTTTTTCTGGTATTGATTTTTAGTGTAATTCAATTTTTGTAAGAGACCTTGTTTGTATGACTTGAGGTTTATATTTACTTATTGCCCATAAGGTGGTCTGTCCTGGTCAATGTCCATATGCACTTGAAAAGAATGTATTCTACTACAATTGGGCAGAATGTTCTATGTCAATGTGGTCAAGCGGTTGATAGTGTAGTCCAAGTCTTTTATCTTCTTACTGATTTGCTGTCTTCTTGGTCTATCAATTCTGAAGGGAAAAAAAATCTGAAAATTTCTGATGATAATTACACATCTGCAGGAGGACAGGTCCCCAGATGACCTTAGCCAAGCCAGCTTTTCCCCCTCCCAGCTGTAGTTCTCAAGATAACTGTAGAATGTGCTGGGAACACAGTGCCCTGAGATAGGAAGGAACTGCCTGAAACATCCTGGGCTTTGAATTTGTCCCTTCCAGAGCAGGATGGCTTGCAAAACTTTAGCTCTGTGATCCAGCTACCCTCAGCATATAAAAGCCAGAGTGAAGTGCTTGCAGGGTCCCTCAGGTGTGGTGAAAATTGGGGCGTGCACAGATGAGACTTCATCTGCCTTAGGCAGCTTTCCTGACCCTTGGGGGACCAGCTGGCCATGGATCCTAGGCTTCTATTGATTTCTTATATATTCTGTGAGTGATAAAGTTGCTTTGCATGACTTGTGTGAGTAATCTGTCTCACCAGCCTCATACTCCAGCAGTTGGTTTCGTCTAGCAAGTGGGTTTGTTCAAAACCTCCCACCATATCTAGGAATCTTACCAGAAAGTGGCAAGGTGCTTAGAGTCCTCCCAGTATTGATAACCAAAGCATGGTACTCTGCTTAACAACATCTGTTTGTTTCTCCTTACAGTTCTAATCAGTTTTGCCTCTATATGTTGGAGCACTGTTATTAATTTCACAGACCTTTAGTACTGCTGCTTCCTCCTGACAAATTGACCCCTGCTATGATTTGAATGTGTCCCCTCCAGAATCCAGGTATTGCCAATATGATAGTATTAAGAGGTGGGGCCTTTAAGAGGTGATCAGGCCATGAGGGCTCCTCCCCTCATAAATGGGATTAAGGCCCTTATGAAACAGGCTTTGCACAGCATTTGGCCCTCTTGCCCTTCCATCTTGCACCATGTGAGGACACAGCATTCCTCCTCTCCAGAGGATGCAGCAAGACACTATCTTGGAAGCGGAGAGCTACCTTCACCAGACAACCAAACTTGCCAGTGCCTTTGTCTTAGACTTCCCAGCCTCCAGGACTATGAGAAAATAAATTGTTGCTCTTTATAAATTACCCAGTGTCAGATATTTTTGTTGAAGCAGCACAAATAGACTAATACGACCCCTTTACAATTATTAATTAACTTTTTATTCCTGATGATATTTCTTGCTCTCATATCTACTTCACCCGTATTAACAAAGCTGCTACAATTTTATTTTGATTAGTGTTTGCTTGGTATATGTTTCTCATCCCTTTCCTTCTACTTTATCTGGATTTTTATGTTTAAAGTGGGTTTGTACAGAGAGTGTATTGTTGGGTATTACGTTTTGCATATAATCTGACAAATCTTTTCCTTTTAATAGGAATGTTGAGGACATTTATATTTAATGTGATTCTTGATACAGATTAATTTTAATCTAGCACTTGCTATTTGTTTTCTATTTTTTCCATATTTTTTGTTACTCTTTTTCTCTTTTTCTGATTTATTTTGTTTTAATCAAGCACTTTTTTCTGATTCTGTTTTATCTCCAGTACCAGCTCATTAGCATGCATGCTCTCTTTTCTTTTTTTTTTCTTTTCAAGTGATTTTTCCAGGCTTAACAATATACATCTCAAACTTATTACAGACTTCCTTCAAATAATACTGTACTATTGACACACAGTCTAAGAATCTTACAAAAGTATACTTCCATGCCCTCCTATGCTTCCCTGATGGCACACATTTTATTCACAATATGTTATATGTCTTTGCTTTACAATGTCAATAAAATGAGAAAAAAAGTATTTTATATCACCAGCATATTTATACTTTCTAGCATCTTTCATTCCTTTGTGTATATCCTAATTTCCATCTGGAATCATTTTCCTTCTGCTTGAAGAACTTCCTTTAACATTTTTTTGTGGTGCTGGTTGACCGGCAGAGACTTCTCCAAGTTTTTGAATGCCCGAAAAAAAGGTTTTTGTTTTATTTTATTATTGAAAAGAAAATTTTGTAGATAAATGACTGTAAGTTTGTTAACTTTTTTCTCTCGGTGCTTTGGAGATGTGGCTCTATGGTTTTCTGGTTTGCATTGTTTCTGATATTCAAGCTCATTCTTACATTTATTCCTTTTTTACATAACGTGCCCTCTTTCCTCTGGCTGCCTTTAATATTTTTTCTTTATCATTTGTTTCTAGCAATTTGATTTTGGGATCAAATCACTGGATTCTAGCAATCTGCCTGTTGTGATTTTCCTCATCTTTATTCTGTTTGGAGTTTATTCTGTTTTGAGT
>NW_007730965.1:16487-20604 GCF_000696425.1 Galeopterus variegatus | reverse complement strand
GTTTTTCTTTTCTTGAAGTTTCTTCACCATATTCACAGACCAGTGCTCAGCCAGAATTTAGGATGCCAATCTCCAGTTCTCTCTCTCCCTGTGCAGCTCCCTTGAGGCTCACAGTCTACCTCACAAGCTCTAGTATCATTGTAGTAAAATTCAGATCTCTGTCTCCTTAATTCAGCAAGAACACTGGGCTGTGTTTGGGTTCTCCCTTCGTGCCCGGTGGCNCAATCTGCCTGTTGTGATTTTCCTCATCTTTATTCTGTTTGGAGTTTATTCTGTTTTGAGTTTTCTGGAATTGGGATATAGTTTTCATTGAATTTGAACAATTTTCAACCACTCTTTCTTCAGTTTTTTCCTCTTGTTTCTCTCTTACTTTTCTTTCCTTCTGGGACTTTAATGACACATTTTTTAGACTACTTGTCCGCAGCTCATCATTACTGTGTTCATATTTTTAATCTTTTTCTCTCTGTGTGTTTCTTTTTAGATAGTTTATATTGCTACCTCTTTCAGTCCATTAAACTCTTCTTTTGCAATGTCTATCTATGATTAACTCCATCCAGCAATTTTGGTGCTTTTTATAGTTTCTATTTCTTTTATTGTGATATCTTTTTTTTTTTTTTTTTTTTTTTTGNAAGGCAGATGGTAAATCCAGTCCCTTTTACTTTCTTATGGCTGAAGAGAAATTTAAGAACTACACTTAGGTTTCTACTCTTGAGGTGATGTCCCTTTACCTTTTCCTCACTGGAGGACGAGGTAGGAGAGTAGAACTCATTTTATTTGCCAGTTTAAATTAAATAACAAGAATGACAAAACTGATGGTTAAGAGCATCTCTTAAATATGATGAATCTTATGTATCTAAGAGGAACGGCTCTATTTTTCTAATACATATGTATTAGAAAAGTACACATGGCTTAGCAGGACAGAGAGGTGGAGCAGAGAAACATTCAAGTTTGTATAGATTATTTTTTCTCAAAGTGTGCTGTATATGCTACTAGGAACATCTGAATAATTTAGGTGAAAAACAGTATTTTAAATGTTACTAGCTAATACATATTTAATTAATTATACCAAGCAGTTCTTATTTTTTTTTTATTTTTCTATTTATGGCATTCATATAAACTTTAAAATAAATTTATATAATTAAGATGAGTCAATTCAAATATAAATAATAGTGCAGGCAGTACCTACATATGGGGGGGGGGGAAATATTGCAATGTAAGAAATTTGGAAAACAAAATTTAGCAATATATTCTAGAAAAATGTCACATAGTATGCCAGGCCTTTTAGGAAACTGGTAAGTATACAACATTATCAAAGGTAAGAGTTCTCTCCAGAGAGGAATAGAGTCACATGCAGGTCCTAACATACATGAGCTACTCACAGTGGAGAATAAATGGGTTCACTTAGCATACAATTGTTATGCATACCTCTTAAGAATAGCACCACACCATTTTCAATATTTTAAGATAATTCAATTTTAATTTAACCCGGTTTCTATTTGTAGCAACAATTCTTATTGCATAGTGAAAAGTACATAAGATTTGTGAAATCAGAGGTGGTTTAATTTCAGCCACAGAAAACAACCAGGCCCAGCCTAGCATTTAGAAGCCCAAGGCTAGACTGAAAGATATGAAATATAGCTTCATTATTCAAAGTTATAAGTCAAACAAGCTATCAAATAAAATATGTCCTATTTTCCTACCTTGACAATTATACCTTCATGATGACAAGATAAAAATATGTATAAAGTGAGTTTTTGGTATGAATGAAAATCAGCAAAATATGTATGCATATTTGGAAATTCTTTTCATGGGTGAGCCATAGTCACATGAATAATAGAGACATATTTAATGCATACATTTTATTTCTATAAAAACATGAGTTATATTATTTTAATGACGATTCTTATGTTTTATTGACAATAATGATCTAATCAGGCTGGGCCAGCTTTTTCTGAAAAGAGCCACATAGTAAATATTTAAGGCGTTGTGGGCCGTTAAGTTCTCTGTCTACCCCACCAGGACTGCCCTTTGCCACGGTCATGAAACACAGCTGCAGAAGACATGTAAACAGTTAGGGGTGCCATGTTCCAACAAAGCCTTGTTTACCAAAACAGACAGACACAGGGTGGCATTTGGCTCTATGACCATAGTTTGCCAACCCTTGATCTAAAGGATTAAGAAATAAAATGTCATTAATTCAAAGTGTACAAAATTTAAATGCATTTTCATCAAAAATTATAACTTCAAGTAAATGCAAAAAAAAATTTTTAAGTCTTATTGGCTTCCAAAGTAGTTATTTTTACCTAAAATAACCAAGTTTATCTATTAAAATTAAAAGGAAAAATATAATTAACAATTAAGAGCATTATTCACAATAGTCAAGATATGGAATCAACCTAAGTGTCCAATAGTGGATGAATGGATAAAGAAAATGTGGGGCATGCATACAATGCAATATTATTCAGCTTTAAAAAAGAAGGAAATCCTGCCCTAGGCAACAACATGGGTAAACCTAGAGAACACTAGTTAAAGAGAAGTAAGCTGGGCACAGAATGACAGATACCACATGATCTCACCTATATACAGAATCTAAAAAGTTCAATTCATAGAAACAAAGAGTAGAAGGGTCGTTGCCAGGGTGTAGGGGTGGTGGCGATGGGTAGATGTTGGTCAAAGAGTATGAAGTTTTAATTAGGTGGGAGTAATAACTTCTAGTAATCTATTACACAGCATATTTTATATTTCAAAAGTGCTGAGTGCATTTCTAATGTCTCGATGGGTAGATGTTGGTCAAAGAGTATGAAGTTTTAATTAGGTGGGAGTAATAACTTCTAGTGATCTATTACACAGCATATTTTATATTTCAAAAGTGCTGAGTGCATTTCTAATGTCTCGCCACAAAAAAGTGATAAGTGAGATAATGGATATGTTAATTAGCTTGTTTTAATTATTCCACATTGAGTACATATATCAAAACATCATGTTGTACCCTATAAGTATGTATAATTATGATTTGTCAATTAAAAATAATAATAAAAGAGAACTTAACAGCTTTAAATATTAAATCAAAATTACGTAAATTTTACTTAGAAAGCAGCTATTAAAGCTTGCTATATAGCTACAGTAAGCAAGACAGTGCAGTAATAGTGGAGGCATAGACTTACACATCAGGAGAACAGAATAAGAAATCCAGAAATAAACACATACACGTCCAAATGGTTTTGTTAGTAGACTTTAATTTTTTTAAAGCAGTTTTAGGTTTGCGGCAAAATTGAGAGGACACAAGAGAGATTTCCCTTATAGCTCCTACCCCTTTACCCTCCAAACTCATAACCTCCACCACTACTAACATCCCCCACCAGAGTGGTACAGTTGTTACTATTGATGAACCTACATCTACAAATCATTATCACCCAAAGTCTGTGGTTTGCATTGGGGTTCACTCTAGGTGTTTTACATCCTATGGGTTTGACAAATTTATAGCAACATGTGTCCACCATAACAGTTTCACTGCCCTAAAAATCCTATTAATCCCTCCCTCCCCACTAACCCCTGGCAACCACTGATCTTTTTACTTTCTCCATAGTTTTGGCTTTTCCAGAATGTCAAATAGTTGGAATCACACAGTACATAGCCTTTTCAGAATGGCTTCTTTTACTTACGAATAAGCTTTTAAGTTTCCTCCATGTCTTTTCAATACTTGATGGCTCATTTCTTTTTAACATGCAATAATATTTTGTCTGATGTCCAGTGATTGGTTTCATGCATTCACTGAAGGACATCTTTGTTGGTTCCAAGTTCTAATAAAGCTGCTATAAACATCTGTGTGTAAGGTTTTGCATGGACATAAGTTTTCAACTCCTTTGGGTAAGTACCAAGAAGTGTGACTGCTGGATTGCAATAGTAAGAATATGTTCAGTTGTGTAAGAAACCACCAAATTGTTTTCCAAAGTACCATGTTGCATTCTCACCAGCAATGAGAGTTCCTGTTGCTCCACATCCTCATGAGCACTGGTGTGCTCAAATCAATTGGTTTTTTAGAAAGGTACAAAAAGAGGGCCGGCCCGGTGGTGCACTGGAGAGTGCACCGCTTGGGAGCGCGGCGGCGCTCCCACCA
>NW_007730965.1:12592-15654 GCF_000696425.1 Galeopterus variegatus | reverse complement strand
GAAGGAGTTCTTAGACTTGACACCGAAAGCAAGATCCATAAACTGAAAAAGTTTTTAAGTTGGACTTCATCAAAATTAAAAACTTTCACTTTGCAAAAGCAAAAATACCTGTGAAGCGAGTTTAAAGACAAGCTACAGACTAGAAGAAAATATTTGCATACTGCATCTCCACCAAAAGTCTTATTCTGGAATATATGAAAAGCTTTCAAAATGCAAGAGTGAAAAGAACTTCATCCAATTAGAAAATGGGCAAATGAAATAAATGTTTCAACAGAGAGGATACACAGGTGGCAGATGGGCACGTGAAAAGGTGTTCTACCTCATTAGCCATGAGGGAAATGAAAATTACAGCCACAATGGGATACCACTACACACCTATTAAAGTGGCTAAAAATTTTTTTTAAAAGTGGGTTGCCACTTGCTGTCAAGGATGTGGAGAAACTGAGCCACTCGTGTATTGATGATGGGAATGTAAAATGGTATCATTGCTCTGGTACAGTTTTTCAGTTTCTCAACAAAACTAAAACTGCACTTGCCATATGACCCAGAAACTGCACGCTCGACATATATCACTGAGAAATGAAAACTTAGGTTTACACAAAAACCTGTCCACAAATGTTCATAGCAGGATATATGCAGTAGCAAAAACTGGAAACAAATCCGTTACCCCATATGGGTAGACGATTAAACGAATGCTGGGTTTTTTGTTTTTTGTTTCTTAAATTCATGCATGTAATACTATTGATATCATAGAAGCAGAGAGTAGAACAATGGTTACCAGGGACTGCGGAGGGAGAAGGGGAAGATGGAAAGAGATGGGTCAAGGAGGACAAAGTTACACTTAAATAGGCGGACAGGGAATATAGGAGACCAAAGGAGCATGTTCAATTACACCAGGGAGACGCAGTCATAATGCCCAGTGTGGGACATGCTAGAAAACAATCTACTTTCTTTCTCAAATTAACTGAAAAAAAATTAAGAAGAAAAATAAGGAGGCGAAGGGGGAGGAGGGGAAGAGAGGAGGAACCCTGAAAACGTATGGAGACAAAGTGTCAACCAATTGTAATGTATAGAAGAGCTCTTACCCTTTAGAGATACACTCAGAAATACATACAAATGAAATGATATCTGAGATTCCTGAGATGTCAGATTGCATCAGAATAGTCTTGTCACAGGACTGGCCATTGCTGAAGAAAAATGATGCGGTGTGTGTGATATTTACCATAAAAAGTCTCTTGAGTTTAGGCTGTGGTAGTCCAGTCACATTCTCCCAATTGCCTGGGCTTCTTTCTAGGAGTGGCAGATGGCTGTCGTCACAGCTCCTTGTGTAGGAAAAGCACCCAACGTAGGCATCTATGGTAGAAGCTTCATGCTCACTTACAGTAAAACACCATAACCAACAGCCCAATGACACTCCATACATAGTAAATCATTTGTGTCAGAGGCAATTACAATAATTATGGAAGTAGAATAAAAGGTCAACAGCTCAAAGCATGGCCATTTGGTTGGGTTCAGAAACCACAAAGAACCAATACACTCAGATGTGTCCATGAGCCTTCACTGAGCCTTTCTTCTTAGAATCTGGAACTCTTCCTTTTTTTGTTTTTTTTTTTTTCCTCTTTTTAAAAATTTTGTTTTGCATTTTGTCTTCTTTTGCTTTCACTTTATATTTTTCCACGTCTATTTTCTGGAAAGAAAAGCTAAGTGCTCTTGAGGTTTTTTGTGTTGTTTTTCTATTAATTGTTTTATTATTTTTCATACACCTCCACATTAACATTTCTACACTAATAACATGCGTTAAATAACACTGACTAGAAGAGGTTTAGAAGTGTCAGCAGAAAGTAGTGATATGCATATTTCTATGAATATCAATCAATTAAGCATTGCATATTTTTAGTTACATAGCCTGTTAACTATCAGGCATTGTTCTAAGCCAGAGCAACCATGCTTTATCAACTTACCCGCCACTGTTCTTCCCCATTTTGGCTGTGAGATCTAAATCTCAAAAAAACAAGTAAATTTCCTTAAGTTATACAGATATAGAGTGGTAAAGAATAGAGCCAGATTTATTTACTTATTAAGCTCATGCTTTCATACATTTACAAAATCCAACCCTTTAAAAATATGTGCAATAAGTGGATACATATACACACACGCACATACACACAAACTCACATGTAGAGTGTTCAAAAAGCTCATGGAAAATGCATATTATGAAAAAAAACTATGCATGCATTGCAAACATTTTTGCACCAAAATAAACTCATACTAACTGTCTGAACAGGATCTAGTTTGAGGCACCAAGAAGGATAAAACATCCATTTGAAAAGAGCCCCTATCAGAACAGCATGAATTCTGCTAAAACTTAAACAAGAACAAACATCAAATTGACGGTGAGGCTTGGGTGGAAGAAGGGTGAAATCATTCATGCTTTATGAAAACCTTTGGGGGATGGTGCCCTAAAGAAATCAGCAGTTTACAAATAGATAATTTGTTTTCAGAAGGCACAAAATGTTGAAGATGAAGCACGCAGTGGCAGACCGTCTACATCAACTTGCGAGGAAGAAATTAAGCTTTTTCATGCCCTAATTGAAGAGGACTAATGATTAACAGCAGAAGCAATAGCCAACACGTAAACATCTCAATTGCCTCAGCTTGCACAATTCTGACTGATTGAAAATTACAGTTGAGCAAACTTTCTGCTCGATGGGTGCCAAAACTGTTGCACCCAGATCAGCTGTGGACAGGAGCAAAGCTTTCAGTGGAAATGTTAAACGAGTGGGATCCAGATCCTGAAGCATTTCTTTGAAGAACCGTAACAGGAGATGAAACGTGGCTTGACTAGCATGATCCCGAAGACAAAGCACAAAGCTGTAGCTACCAACAGGTGGAAGTGGTCCAGTCAAAGCAAATGCAGATTGGCCAAGAGTAAGGTCATGGCAACAGTTTGGGGGATGCTCAAGACATTTTGCTTGTTGACTTTCTGGAGAGCCAAAGAACCATAGCATCTGCTTTTTACTAGAATGTTTTGGGAAAGTTAGCCATACCTTTAGGAAAAAAAA
>NW_007730965.1:1815-12108 GCF_000696425.1 Galeopterus variegatus | reverse complement strand
GCAATTTTGCAAAAGTTTCAATGGGAAATCATCAGGCATCCACCTCACAGTCATGTTTTGGTTACTTCTGACTTCTTTTTGTTTCCTAATCTTTTTTTTTTTTCCCCCTTTTTGTCTTTTTTGCTGACCGGTAACGGGATCGCAACCCTCGGTGTTGCTCCCGCACCGCGTTCAGCCAGTGAGCGGGAACCGGTCTCCACATGGGATCCGAACTCTCGGTGGGAGCGCCGCCGCACTCCCAAGCGGTGCATCTCCAGTGCACCACCGGGCTGGCCCTTGTTTCCTAATCTTAAAAAATCTTTACACGGCACCATTTTCTTCAGTTAATAATGTAAAAAAGATTGCATTGACATGGTTAAATTCCCAGGACCCTCAGTTCCTTGTGGACGGACTAAATGGCTGGTATCATGACTTACAAAAGTGTCTTGAATTTGATGGAGCTGTTGTTGAGAAATAAACTTTATGTTTTTTTAATCTTTTAATTTCATTTTCCCACAAACTTTTTGAAGTCCCCTCATATTCCTAAATAACCCATGGGTGAAAAATAAATCACAAGGAAAATCAAAGATACTTTAAGATGAATAAAAACGAAAGCACAACACATCAAAACTTATGCCAGGCAGTGCGTGAAAGGAAATTTGTACCTGATTTGTTTCATTTTACCTATATTGTATTTTCACTTTTATCTAATTCTTAAGAAATTTGGAAATTAAATAACCTTTGCAAATTCAGTACTGAATAGTTTTAATATTTAAATAAATTCGAAACTACATTTCTCTGATTCAGTGCTTCTTACTGGGGTAAGAAGTAAGGGGAAAACTTCCTTCTTACATTGAGAAAAATTGAATATTATGTATTCCATCCTTTCTGTATAATATTAGATTATGGGAATATTTTTGCAATTTCTAAATTTCAAGATTAATGGTATATTCCAGAATTTTAGATGACTATTAGTATTTCTACATTACATACCTTCTATTTTGAGAAATATTTTAAACGTTTGTTTAAACTCTTAATACTTACTCTTAATCCTTAACTTCAACCATTACATTTCTGCAGTGGTGACTTTGGTAGGTACTGCCTCACTCATTTTTTAGGATCTCAATTCATTTTTCCTAATCTTAGACTGATCCATCTTCTTACTTTCTCTTCTAATTTTTTCTTGAATCTTACTGGGATTTTTAATTTGAAGTACTCTAAAATTTTATAGTTTCTTTTAGAAAATCTATTTTCATGGAAACATCTCCTCTAATACTCAAGTGGATTTTTACCCATTCAGTGACTTTTCTCTGTTGATTTATTCCTAGAGACGTAGTTCCATGTTTAATACCATGAGTTATAAGAGGCCCTGCCCAAGCACAAAGAGGCTGACACTACCAGTCTCCTATCTGATGGGTCTTTTACTCCAGGGGAGTCTTTAATCTGTCCTTCTGGCTTGCTCTTCTCATTCCATCAGCACCAGGGAGGTGTTAGAGATGTTGTGGAAACATCCCCTCCACCTCCCATGTTCATGGCTCTGTTGCAGGTGGGAATTTCAGTCAGCCTTCAATCACATTCCATGTGCTCTCTATACAGCTGAAATTAGTTAGCCCTCAGCAGTCAGTGGATGTCATCCTCAGTATGTGCAGATTTTCCCTCACTTTTATATTTGGTGTGTTCATTTTCATTGAAATATTGAAAAAGCCAGTTAGGATTGCATGCTAACATCACCACTCTATGTGAAAGGAAAGGGAAACCTGATGTATATGTTAAAGCTACTTACAGTGAGAAAAGGTATGTAGGCATTCTGATGCTTCATTTCATACTGTGCACATGTGACAATAACCATATCACTACCAGTACAACTATTTAATATCATAATTAACAAGTGTGACATGCCAAGTTCTAAGCATGTGAGCTATAAACACTGTATTTGCATTTATTCATGTGATCTCCACGGCAACCCTCTGAGATGAGTACCATATCATTTCCACTTTACACAAGAGGAAACTGAGGCCTGGCAATGTTATGCAGCATCAATTGCATAAGATCACGCTTAGCCAGCATGTAAACAGGCCCTCTGGATCCAGACCCAAATTCTTAACTACTTCTTATTAACAGATCCATGACCACAGTGAAGGATGCAAATGAAGCCTCTATCAGGGTTGAGTTGCTCTGTGTCCTCTAACAGGTACATAACAGCCTACTCACCTGATTTGTTCAATTACCTTCTTCAAAACCTAGAAAGCTGCAATTCCAGTAACCACACACCTCACTTCAGTGCAGGGCCTCACATCAGTTTGAAAATACCTTCACTCGCCCACCTTTCTTTACACAGCGGGTGTGTGATCAGCACCCAGCAAGTGGCTGAAGAAGCTCCCTCATGAGGTTTGCGTGACTGGCCTGGATTTACACACCTCACAGCCTTCCTCGTCTCCCCCTTCTTGTCCCAGTCCCCTGTCCCCCCAAAATTGTTTCATATGAATTATATATCTGAAGGGAAAAGAAGAAAAGATTCAATACTGTTATCTCCCCAAACTTGGGGTGGGATTAAAGTAAACGGCAAATAATTGCAGGATAGTGGAGAGAGGAGAGTGGGTCAGAATCTAGGAGCCCCGGGAGGGCACTAGTTTGCTAGCCGAGACTCTTCCCTTCTCCAGAATTTCATCTTGAATTTATAAAACTGGAGATGTTCATGTAGATTATCTATAGTCTCCTCTAGATGCATGCTTTGGGACTAGAATACATAAGACAAGGGAAAGCACTTTAAATGACTTCTGTGCAATTTCTGGTTCATTCTATCTGAACTACATAGATCCGTATGAATAAAAAACCTTGAGCACATTTTCCTAGCATATGTCCTTATATGCCTCCCTGGAAACAATGGGCCCCTCAGGCCATGTCTTTGTTTCTGGCCTGTCACATAATCGAGCTCATTATGAGTTGCTATTTGGGCCTCACTACATATTTTTCAAAGTCTTTGAAGCCATGAGTTCATTCATTTAGCGTTGCAGCTCCAATTAAACTTTCAAAAGATTCTACTAAAAAAAAGCATCCATCTGCAATTAGAGTTGAGCATTACTCGAAAGAGAATTCCAAGAAAGCCAGCTCAAGGGAAGTGAATTTTTATGTTCTACATATGGGCTCAAGTTAAGGGACACGTTTCATTTTCCAAACCAATGGAAACCATATTTCGCCTTTAGGGATACATAAATGGTGTTTCACATACTTAGTCAATTGGATAATTTCAGACAGTTGTAACAGGAGAAAGGAATCTGCAATAGAAATCCAAGATATAGCTGTACACTATGACATTAAAACAGAAGTAAAGTTATTTTAAAGTTACATTTTAAGGAAAAAATGTATAGTTTAAGATGATAATAAAATGGCTAGAGGTGACCTAGGACCCATGGCCACCTCGTGAGTGAACATATGGGCCCCTCACTCAAACCCTCCAGCCCTGGTGTCCATGGGCAAGAACAGGATTTCCTGCCATGCATCTGTTGTAAGGACCACACGGATACTGATCACTGCAAGAATCTACTCTGACCAGGTCAGCTAAATTACAGGACCTTGAGAGATCTGAGATAAAAGTCCACCTGTCCTGGGAAATGTTATCTAAGACCATTTTACTTAGAAGCAGCCATAATGGCTCCAGAAAGCCATAAAATAACCTAGAATACTTCTTATCACCGTTACCCTGTATCCATGCATGTAGGATATAACCTAGCAACAATCCCAAATCTCTGTCGTGTACTACAAATAGAAAGCCTGATGAAGTAATGAGGCAAAGCCGTCTTTCCTTCTTTCTCCTCTAATCCTCCCCCGTTATTGTGGTTACAAACTGTTAAGCTCTACGGGCCTTCTTTGGAACACATTTTCGGGGCAGCCTGATCTATGTGTCTCCCCAGTTACAATCATCATATTTGCTCGATAAATCCTTGCTATATGTATTTGGCTTCAATTGCTTTTTAGCTCAACAATACTATTTAAGGAAATGGGTTATGGCTTTCCCATAGAGGGAGCCAGGAACTGCAGGTCCATTTCTTGTCTAGGCTCTGCCCCTGATCTTGAGAAAAACATGGTGCTTCACTCTGTACCAATTTCCTTACCTGTGAATTGAGGGTATTGGATTAAGGGCTCTTCCATTGTGATTACAAGTACAACCCAGGGCAAAAGTCTCTTCATCTCATTTTAAGATGGGAATATTTATTGGTTAACACACTTAAATTCGATTTTCATACACACAATTATTGTACAAGTATCCCTTTACAATATTAAGAACATCACCCAAAGCAAAGATGAAAGAAAAAGAAGAATGCTAGGCCTAGCAGCTCCAGCAGCCAGTAATAATCAAAAACTTATTTCTAATTTTTCAGTGATACCAAAAAAGCTGAAAATCCCCTTAGAAGTCATGGAGTTTAACACTTTAACTTTGCAGAGGTGGGATCTAAGATATTAAACTTGGCACAGGTTTGCTCAAATTCACATGCAAGACAGTACGTGGGATGGCCAAGGCCTGTCCCTGGGATCCACCTACCATGGCTACCTCCTTTAGTTAAATAGATGCCCTGTTGGCCCCATAGGGTGGGCTGCAGGTCTGGCCCATATCACCAAGCACAAAACCCTTATTCACAAAGGCAACTCTGGGAGGCTCCAGGCTAGCCCTGGATAGACAGCAACTTGGAGATGCAGATCTAACCGTAAGACAGGCAGCAACTAATGCAATGACAGGGGAGTGGCACGGGGGCATCACACTCGTCCTGTCACTCATTTTCACCATGCTTTTCCTTGGTGTCTTCAATCCATTTTGCTTAAGTAGGCACATTTTGAGGGGAGGGGTTCTGAAATGAAAGCAATGAAGGAATTTCTGAATTGAGTGTGTCCACTCCCTACATGTTAATGTGAGCGCATTCTGGGTCACTGGGATGATCTGCTTGCAGTCTCAAGTCTGAGGAGTTTCCATGATCGCTACCACCTTTATGTTTTCAATAGTGTCAATGACAAATGAGGCACCAAATACGTCATCATGTGATGAACAAAGATTTCCTGCTAGGTGGGACTAGAAGGCTGGGGTCACTGTGGGGCACGTGAAAGTGCAGCCCTATACCCACATCACAACTGTGTGTGTCAAGGCACTCAGAACTGTGTCCACACCCAGGTGGGACTGTGGGTCATATTTACCAACTTCCCGCAATAAAGATATTTTACTGCACATCCTTTTCCCCGAGCTGTATTTTTGGGTGCACTATTGATTGTAATGTCTCCACAGAATTAGAAGTTGGTGATT
This sequence comes from Galeopterus variegatus, assembly GCF_000696425.1. Lineage (NCBI taxonomy): Eukaryota > Metazoa > Chordata > Mammalia > Dermoptera > Cynocephalidae > Galeopterus > Galeopterus variegatus. The sequence goes on along the minus strand of NW_007730965.1, from coordinate 6,839 downwards.
AAAAACGAGTTCACTGTCACAAGAGAAAAAGAGCACTTTGGTAATGATGATGTCAAGGGATAGTTCCACAGCGTTTACTATCAAAGAACATTGCTTTCAACAGGTGGAACATAGACCATGCCAACAACGGTGATTAAAACCATATTATAGTCAACTCTGGACGGCCAGGGGAGAAAAAAGGAGCGTTTTCCTCTGACAGGAATGCAGACAGCACAAGAGAGGCTGAGACTGTGTAACGTCTCGCGGTGGGTTCCACGGCCACGGTGCATAATGCGGGGCGAGGGGCGGGGCGCGGGGGGACAGCAGTGCAGACCACGGCCTCCCAGCAGTGCAGTGCGACGGCTTCCCAGCTCTCCCGGGAGGGAAAGGGAAAGGAAGGCTTACAAGAGGAGATTGCATTGCACCTGGACACTGAAGGATGGGGAAGGATGAGTGAGACCAGGGCCTCATTCCTGGAGAGGAAGGCGCGACCAAACTCGCAGTAGAGGATGCCACATGCCAGCACAGTGACACCGTATGAGTCGGGGGTGTGGACCGGGGCGGCGGGGTCTGCAGGCTGATTGTGCAGTTTCTGTCTCCATCTGAGGCTCCTGCTGAGGTCTGCTTTCTCCTGTCCCTCGATCCTCAGCATTTCTCAAGTCCTCGTCTTTTGTTCAAGCTACAGGCTCTCCAGGGGCGATTTTAAATACACCGTTGTTCTCAAATATGTCCCATAGGTGACTAACATCAAAACTGTCACAAGCCCAAGTTTTTGCCCTGAGCTTCCAACCCACAAATAAATTGCCCACTACAAACTCGTACTCGGATGTTTCCCAGACTCAACACATCCAACGCTAAGCTACTTCTCTCAACATTGCCTCCACCCCCCTCCTGTTTCCGTTTCCCAATCCCAGTAAATGGTAGCACCTTTACCCCACTTCGGAGCCAGAAACCAGGGCGTTGTCCTGACTCCTCCATCTCCCTCATCCTCTGCCCAGTACGTGCACCACGCGTTCTGTGTGGCCTATGAATCGGGACAATTATCCACACTGCCACACCCATTCTCCTAACTTGGCCATCCTCATGCCCAGGAAATCACCCCACGTCCCCCTGAATGTTACCCTGGGCTTGGGTCTCACCGTCTCCCAACACTACCTCCCAGATGGGGCCAGTGCAATGTCTCTAAGATGCAAATACAGTCATGTAACTTCCCTTGACAGCCCGCTCTTGCTCTTGAGTACAACAGCTGTATCTCTTGAAGGTCGCTCATGAGGCCCCACCCAACATGCCCCAGACACTCCAGCCTGATGCTGACCCCCATCATCGCTGACCCTGACCCTGACCTTCTCAGACTTTTCAGTTGACTGGGTGGCAAGCTTCCTACCACTGCAGCGCCCTCCATGTGCTTTTCTCCTGCCCGGGAAGCCCCCCTCTACCTGTCCTCTCACGTGGTCATGGCCTGCTGGATGGACACAAGGTGAGACACAAGCTGTGTGGTATTGGTGCAGGAGTCTGGTGGAGGGTGCACAGAAGAGATGAAGATGGATGAGCACCTTGCTGTCAGCAGCCTGCATGGAGCCCACATGGAGAAGTACTGGGGTATGGTTAGGGAGGGAGGGGAGCCAGTAATGTAAGGAAATGAGGTCAGAGACACAGGAGGGAGGTGTGGGCCTTGAATTCTGGATGATTTTTGTGGATACAGAAGAGGGAGTGACTGAAGGACTGAATGATGGGTGGAGGGTAAGGAAAAGATAGAAGTTGAGGACATTTCCTGTCTCTGTCTGCACATGCACCCCTGGCTCACTCCCTCCTGGTGTCTAGGTTCAGCTTCGACAGAACTTTCTGCGAGAAGATTCCTTGACCCTAAGCCTGAGACAAGTGAACTTCCATTGTGCGTGAAGAAGTCTCCAGTTCTCTGCATGTCTCTCAGTAGATAGGTGGTGACATATCTTTTTGGTTATCAGCATGCACCCCCAGACTGAATGCAAGCTCCTAGACGAAGAGATGATTTGACCTGAGCCCGTTATACTTGCTGCACTTGGACAGTTAAGCAAACACAGGTTAAAGGATAAGTGAATTTAAAATGTATTGTGAAGGTCACAGCCAGGGGCAGGGTGTAGGTGAAGTGGTGAGGCATGTGCTTGGGAAACACGATTTCCAAATACTCATATTCAGGGAGTGGAGAACCAGGTGGGGTTGTTCTCAGGAATGTTCCCAGCAGCTACACCTGCCGTTACCTCATGACCCTACCCTCACCCCTCACACATTCTGACATGTTACTGAGAGCCCTCCCTGCCTCAAGACTTAGACCTCCCATAGGCATTGAATTCATAAAACTAATTCTCAAGAAATGCCTTTTAGGAAAAGGCTTTAAAATGATCTCATGTGCCAGTCTATGGTGGGAAGGAAAACACCAGATGCAATGGAAGCAAGTGCCCCCGTACATGAGCCTGACAGCTGCGTGTACATGCCTGGAAAGGCGGCCATCCAGGGATGGAGGACTGGGCTTCGGGCTCGGCCATCCAGCTGTGGCCTTGCTGGTTGCCTTTGGTCCTGGGGTGGACCCAAGACCCTCCCCTGTTTTGCAGCAGGTGAGCCTCCTTATTTGGCTTCACATGGCCAAACAGACGCGAGGATGGAGAGGCTGCATTTCTGTCTTTGTGTCTCCAGTTTAGTGATTAAAGTAAATGCTGTCAAATCATTTTACATCCAGTGTAAACTCTCGAGTTAGAAGTCCTTGTATCAAGACGTTGCTATAAATATCCTGAATTTCTTCTGTCATATAAAATTGCCAAATTATAACTTGGGAAATTATTTGGAGAAACTATGAGCTCTAGAAATTGTTTTTCAAACATAAAATCATATTAAGTTTCTTAAAAGCCCTGCACAACCTTACAGTTATAAATCACTTCCTTTATTAGAGAATAAATTAAATTCAATTTGACAATGGAAAATGTCAAATATTGGAAACCCTCCTGTGTTCTACTAAAAAGTGGAGAAATAGACTCCACAAACACAATTATAAGCTTTATGGCAAGCGTGGCATTCAAAGCCGTGGGGGAAGAGTAGGCTCTTCAGTAAAGGATGATGGATCAATCTGAGAACCACATGGAAAAAATAAACTCTGACCCCACCAAACACCATACACAAAATGCACTTGGAATGGACTGCAGACATAAATGTGAAAGTTAACACAGTAAAACTCATAGAAGATAACGGAGATAAATATTTTCTTGATGTTGGAGTAGGAAAGACTTCTCATGCAAGACACAAAAATAACTAAACTAAGGGAAAATTTTGGTAAATTTAACTTTATTAAAATTGGGAATTTCTGTTTATCAAAAGAAACAGGATCATAAAAAGGCAATCTACTTAAGAGACCAAGGGAAGATATTTGCAAGACCCTGATCTGACCTTTTGTTGAGAATATTTAAAGAACTACAAATTGGTACAGAGACAAACAATCCAGCAAAAATAAGCAAAAGCTTAGACATTTCACAAAAGAAGCCAAATGGTCAACAAGTATACAAAAAGGTGTTGAATATTATTAGTCATCTGGAAAATGCAAATTGCAACTATGTTGAGATACCACTCCACATTCAAAGGAATGGCTAAAAGACATTAAAGCAAAAGGATACTGATTTTGCCAGGTAATGTTAGGTGTTTGTGAGGATGTGGAAACTCCCAAGGACTGCTGGTTGGAGTATAAATCAGTACAATCACTCTGGAAAACTGCAAGTATTTAGTAAAGCTGAACATAAGGATGCCCTAAGACCTGGCAAATCCCTTACTAGGCACGTATGGGAATTTCATGTGGACACACGTGAAAATGTTTTCAGCAACTTAGTAGCCACTGGCTGGAAACTGTTCACATGTCCATCAATAACAGAAGGTGTAAATTAATTACATTGCATTAATCCAGTAGAATATTCTACAGCAAAATTAAATAAATGAACTATCTGATGTCTTTCATAGACACAAGGTTGAGTGAAAGAAGCTATACAGAGAAGAGCATGCAGTCTGCTCCATCCATGTGGACAAAGCTCCCTGGTGAGACAGAATCTGGACAGTGGAGCCCTCCATGAGGGAAATGCCTGGTTAGGGGCAGGGAGAAGCTTCACGTAATGATTGCATCAGATTAAGATTTTTACACTTGTATATGTATATTAAATTTAAATATGTTAAGGGAAAAAATATTGTGGTCTAAATTATATGACTTGCTATGAGAAAGGAAGTCTTGTAGCTAGAGAACAGGTTGATAGGTAAGAGATCAACAAATGACGATGTCCTCCATAGAGGACATGTCCTCTGCCACACTGCTCTGTCCTCTCTCCGAGCCCTCCTGGCCCTGGGCTTCTGCTGCTGAGCATTCACAGTGCATCATGGCTTAGAGGAAAGCACCTACCAAAGAAACTAAAGTAGGTTCTGGAAGACGTCGTTATCACTTTCCCCATGGAATGGAACCTCAGATGCTTCCAGTGTGGTACTTCATGCAGGGCAGCAGAACAGTGCCACACCTGGACCAGCACACAGTACATGGAGGGACAACACCAGGATGACCAGGTGACCCAATGACCAAGGACATTTCTTGAGGACAGATGTGGGGTTTTGATTTCCCATTGTGTATGTGGATACACAGAAGGGCCAGGTAGCGGATCGACACTGCACCTGCTGATGAGCTGTCACTCATCAAGTTAGAACAATGCCAGCCCCACCTAGGACACTGCCTCAGTGGTGACCAAACACAGGGGGCTCACGGGGACCTGTGGTGGAAGCANTTGAATTCATAAAACTAATTCTCAAGAAATGCCTTTTAGGAAAAGGCTTTAAAATGATCTCGTGTGCCAGTCTATGGTGGGAAGGAAAACACCAGATGCAATGGAAGCAAGTGGCCCCGTACATGAGCCTGACAGCTGCGTGTACATGCCTGGAAAGGCGGCCATCCAGGGACGCAGGACTGGGCTTCGGGCTCGGCCATCCAGCCGTGGCCTTGCTGGTTGCCTTTGGTCCTGGGGTGGACCCAAGACCCTCCCCTGTTTTGCAGC
>NW_007730965.1:0-919 GCF_000696425.1 Galeopterus variegatus | reverse complement strand
TTAGAACAATGCCAGCCCCACCTAGGACACTGCCTCAGTGGTGACCAAACACAGGGGGCTCACGGGGACCTGTGGTGGAAGCATGCCACTGCTCAGCCTGGGCTTTCCCATCCCTTTGCATTTCCTGCACTTTATCGGAGTAGCCTCGAGTGGGCCCTGCCCAGTTCCTCCTGCCTTCTCCTCCTGCAGCTGTAGCTCTAGCACCATCGCATCTTTCCTACTGTCTCATCAGCAGTGCAGAGAACTATTTGTGTTCCCTCTCCTGCTGACTTCCCTCCAGACCTAGAAAACAGAGTCCACCCCACGTTCACCAGTGTAGAAACACTGGGAGGCTGAGGCTCCTCCTTCTAATTTGCCACAATCAAGAGTAATGACCATAGCAGTTATTTTTTTAAAAAATAATAGTAATCTTTCTAATTACTAGCATTTCTTGCCAGCTTGCTCTTTGTCAGGCGTCATGGGAGAAACGTGCATTAACTCCCCTAACCCTCCACATACTCCTGTGTGGCTGGTGCTGTTGTCACTCCCATTTTAGCAAGACATCCTCTGTCCTCCCACTGTGTCAAATTGCTCACTTTTTCGCTCCGGGATCTTCCCAGTCTTTCCTATTATTTTTCCAGAGTGGTGCTCAGGGGCTCACAGAAAACAGATGCTCGGGAGGCTGGGGACGGCTGGCCAGAGCCACCAGGAAGCCAGGCAGCAGGACAGGTAAGCACCCAGCAGAGAGGATATCCTGCTCTGGGTTTAGCTGCAGGCACAAGTTCCTGGGGTGCTGAGGAGGGAACACTGGCTGAAGAGACTGGGGTGGTATTTTACCATAGCAAACTATGCTGTCACCCTGCTGTTCAGAAATATGTCTTCTGCTTTTTATTTTATTTTTTTGAATTAGAATAATTTAAAGTTGTGACCACTTTCTGGT
>NW_007730964.1:159778-174469 GCF_000696425.1 Galeopterus variegatus | reverse complement strand
AATAATCAACCACATTGTATATCGACAAAATAAAATTTAAAAAATAAATAAATAAATAAAAAATAAAAGATGACCGGTAAGGGGATCAAAAAAATAAAAAATAAAATAAAATAAAACAGAGTTTCTGTTTATATATTCAGAGTTTCTGAATTTACATTTTAATCTGTGTATATGTTCGTGTGGTAGGAGAAGAGATGACTAATACTCATGGAATAGAAGAGAAGAGACCATCCAGAGAGAGTGACGGGGTAGAAGAGGGGGCTTGCAGCTGGGGAGACTGCTAGTTTAGACAGCTGCTAAGGGAAATTGTCTCCGAGGAGATGCTAGGTGAGTAAGGATGTGAGTCACTGAAGGAGCAGATGAGGTAGCTATCTAGGGAAAGAGTGCCTTAGACAGAGAGAATGGCAAGTACGAAGCTCTGGAGATAAAAACACGCTTGGCATATTGAAGAGCAAGAAGGGCTATGTGGATGGGGCAGTGACTAGCAGGAATAGAAGCTGGAGATTAGGTCATAGAGGCAGTTAGGGGCCAGAAAAGGTAGGGACTAGTCATCCATGGCAAGGAAGAGACTGGATTTCTTCCAAGTGTGGAGGATAATGGAAGATTTTAGGGAAGGAAGGGACATGATCTAGCAAGGAAGAGACTGGATTTCTTCCAAGTGTGGAGGATAATGGAAGATTTTAGGGAAGGAAGTGACATGATCTAATTGAAGAGCAAGAAGGGCTATGTGGATGGGGCAGTGACTAGCAGGAATAGAAGCTGGAGATTAGGTCATAGAGGCAGTTAGGGGCCAGAAAAGGTAGGGACTAGTCATCCATGGCAAGGAAGAGACTGGATTTCTTCCAAGTGTGGAGGATAATGGAAGATTTTAGGGAAGGAAGGGACATGATCTAACTGGAGAGTGCGCCGCTTGGGAGCGCGGCGGCGCTCCCGCTGAGGGTTCAGATCCCATGTGGAGACCGGTTCCCGCTCACTGGCTGAGCGCAGTGCGGGCGCAACACTGAGGGTTGCGATCCCGTTGCTGGTCCCCGGTACGGGCGCGACACCGAGGGTTGCGATCCCGTTACCGGTCAGTAAAAAAGACAAAAAGGGAAAAAAAAATAAAAATAATAATAATAAAAAATAAATAAATAAAAAGATCACTTTGACTGTTGTATGGAAAATAGAATGTAAAGGAGTGAGAGTAAAATGGGGAGAGCAGGTGTGAGGCTACTATAATAGCCCAGGCAAGAAAGAATGGTAGCCTGGACTCTGCGTTAGTGGTAGACATGCTAAGAACATATTTCAGGGGTAGGGTCTTGAGGAATGTTATGGACACAAGGTGTGGTACAAAAGAAAGAAGAATCCAAAATACATCCAAAGTTTGGAGCCAATGCAATGGACGCACATGGGTTGGAGAACACCTGGGAAGAAGGAAGTTTAGAGACAAAAATCAGAACTTCTGCTTGGGACTGTTGTATTTAAGATGCTATTAGGTATCCAAGAAAGATGCCAACTGAGCAGGTGGATATATGAATTTGGAGCTAGCAGTCATAGGTGTATACAGATGGGCCGTAAAGTCATGGGACTAGATGAGACAACTCAGGAGTGAGCATAGATAGGGAAGAAATCCAAGAATTGAGCCTCTAGTCACACCACATTTGTTGAGTAAGAGGAGAAGATCTAGCAAAGACTTAGAAGAAGAAGCCAATGAAATAGAAAAGCAGCAGAGAATGCTGTCCTGGAAGTCAAGTGGTGAAAATCTTTCAATAAGGAGTTAGTGAACAAATGTTGCCAAGAGTTTTCAGAAGACTGAAAACTGATTTGTCAATGTGGGATCACTGGTGATGTTGGCATGGCAGTTTCAGTGGAGTTGTGCGAATAAATTGGAGTGAATTCAACAATGCATAGGGAAAGGGGTTGTATAGACAACAAATACAGGCAACTTTTTTTCAGTGAGTTTTGCCTAAAAGGGGAGCAAAGAAATAGAATGGCTGCTAGAGGGGGATGTGGGGCCAAGGCATAGTTTAAGATAGGTGATATTGTAGGATGTTATATGCTAAATGAGAATAATCCAGTAGAAGAGAAAAACTGATGATGCTGGAGAGGGAGGTGATAACTGTAGGAACAAAGCTTTTGAATAGGTGAGCATGGATAAGGTCTAGAACAAGGAGAGGGGATGACTAGGATAGAAGCAGAAAGTTTATCCATTCTAACAAGAGGAAAAGCAGTGCACACAGCTCCGGATGTAGGTAGACCGGTAGAATTTTTAGTAAGAAGATTACAGAATCTCTTCCTACTGCTGTAAGAAGCAAGACCATTAGATAAGAATAACGATGCCCTTTTGAGGAGAGAAGGTATGAGTCACCTCGGATAGTGGGAAGATAATAAATTCACTAGGGAAATGTACGAGCATCACCATGTAGCACTAAAGACGTGCTTGAAACTTATGGTTAAAACATTCAGGTGAAACCCACTGGGTTTTTAGTCACTTTCATCTGTCTGGATGTAGGCATGGGGTGCATGGAAAGCTGGGATTTAACAGGACTTGGGGTTTGGCCAGGTGAGTCTAACAGAGTCAAAGAGGGAACAGGGAAGTTAAAGAGTATAAGCAGGGGACCAATTTTAAGATAGAACATAAAATTTAAGTCAGGTAAAGAAAGAAGTAGGAATGTGGTGAGAAAGGTGATAGGAAAAGGTAGTAAGAACAATGTATTGTACATCCCAGTGGGGTTAAAAAATTGCTGGAGTCCAGGTACTAGACAGAGAGAGCTAGAAAGAGGAGGTGGAGTCTGAAAATAAGATGCTTGAAATGGAGATTTTGAAGGCTGTGTAGTCATTAGTAATGTAAAAATTAAGGATATGCTCATGGGAATGGTGCCTGAGGGAGGGTGGAGTACATGATCACTGGGGGAAGGAAGGTCAGGCAACAGAGATACTGAAATCACCACAACCAGTAACGAGAGTAGTAATAAAGAAAGACAGTGAGCCTAGTGAATGATGGCCACAGTAAGGGAAGTAGGTGGTGTAGTAGAGGCATTTGCTTTAAAGGGGCTGTGGTTTGATGAGGAACAAGAAAAGAACAAGATCTGGAAGCAGCACAAGAAAGAATGAGTAAAGAAGACAACTACTCCTCTTTCATACTCGAACACTCATCACAATTATAAATGCAAACATAAAATAATTAACTTTTAAAAATTAAAAATAAAATGAGGGAAATTTTGGGAGAACAATAACCAAATGGGTATCTAAATTAGGCTGAATTTTTTTTAGAGATGAAAATTACGATTAATTAGGATAAAATATTTTAAAATACCGTTCATGTCCCATTAGTGGGTTGTAAAATCAATTTAATAGATCACAATCAGCTTTAAAAAAAAATAATATAGAAAACAGGATCTCTGGACACAGCAGGGGTAAGTATTATTTTAAATACTTTTCTTTCACTTATATTGGATAGTAGTGAAAAAAGGTGATTTTTAACGTGGGCTGCAATCAAAGAGTTTGCAAGTCTTTGATTGAGGGAAATTGTAAAATAGAATGACTTAACACTATTTCCTCAGGGATCCTTTTCTTATGTCTCTTATCTGGACCCAAAGTTTAAATTTAATTGTCTCACACAAGGCTGAGTAATCAATCACCACTGAGCGCAGTGGCATGACTCCTTGCCCAGGAGATCGTGCTATAGAAACTATATCAAATAAGCTATTCTGAGTTACAACAGGTGTCATGATTGTTACTTGAAATATATTATGCACTGATAAGACAACAATTTGTATGAGAATAGTAAGAGTCACAACATATACTTACTTCACCATCTTTGGCAAGCTTTCTACCACACCTCATGCTATTTCCCTCTAGTTCTTCTTTATTGATTTCTTGAGGCCTAAAAATATACATAAGACATGAACTCTCATAGAAAATAGGCAACTACTAATCGAGAAAGAATTGTTAGTTAAAAAGAACAGTAAATTGTGCTACTAGATTTAAAAGTAAATTTTTGTGGTATAGATAAAAATAAGAATGTACTGATTAAATCTAGTCCATTGCCTTTGCTAAATATTTTAAATGTTCAATGTTTCACTTATTGCACTGACTTCTAGATTACTTTTATTAGGGCTCAGCCAAACCAGAGAAGAGGAAAAAAAAAATTCTGTGAGAAATTGTGCTCACCAGGAAAATAAAATACTTAAAAGTCTATTATGTAAAAGAAATTAAAATCTCTTATTTCTATAAGACATGACTTGGTCACACCTACTACTGAATATTACTTATTTCACATGCAAACCATTTTTCATGCAGAATAACTATATAAAGTCAATATTTAATAGAAAATAGCTAGGAATTTTATCAATTTGTCTTTTCTTCATTCCTTACTTTAAAAACCTTAAACAACTAAAGGAAACACTGTTATTTCAACTTGTAATAATAAATGACATTATTATTAGCTTGATAATTCCAACTGCTAAAAGTAATACAATACATTCATTCATATTTACAACATGAAGTGCCTAGAAACTGGAGACATAATAATATATAATAATAATAAAAAATAAAATGAAACAAATACAATAAATAAAAATAAGTAAACATAAATAAAACTAAAAAAACATGTCCTCAACACCCAAGAGCTCATTCTAGTAGGGAAGTAGACATAAGTAATAATTACAATAATGTGGAGAGGTGTGATGTTAAGAGCATGAAGAAGGCACAGATCTATTGCTCAGGGCTAGAGGGGGGCTCATCACAGAGTAAATATTATTCGTGCCTAAGTGGGAGCTTATTGCTTAGAAATGGGAGGTGAATTATGTGCAGGAGGAAGGGTTTTCCAGATAGAAGGGATAGTAGATAAAAAAGGGACTGGACCATAATAGAATACCAAATGTATGAAGAATTTAGTGCAGCTGGTGCATAAAATGAACATAAGAGAAGATGGAGCTAAAGACATTTGGGATAGACTGTTGAAGGGCCCCATAGGCCATGCTAATAACTTTCAACTTTTCCTGTAGGTAAGAGAGAATTCCTAGGCATTTTTTTCTGTTACTTTTAAACTTATGAAAAATTGCAAACATATGAAAGTAGAGAAAATAGCATAATAAACCAAATTTTCTCACCATCTACCTTCAATATTCTTGAATAGCAACAATCCTTTAACTATCATCAAATGTCCCTGGACATATTTAAGCAGGGAAATGACACAATTATGTTTCTGTTTTAGAAAGATGACCCTCATGGAAACGTGGAAGAGAGTTTGGAAGAGGAGAACCCTGGAGGGAGACTTTACTAGATTATAACCAGTATCCAGGGAATACACTGTCTTCCTCACTTTAGGAGCCCTGCAGCAGTGAACAGATGCTCAGTACCTGTGAAATAGAACATTTTATCAGGGGCAACATAATCATATACTACTGAGGGCAAGAAAACCAGGTACTTTTTCTAGCTCAGTATCTTAGATGAGACTTTATATTAACCTTAATAAGGATACAGGTGAGGAAAACCTTGAAAAATAAAGAACATCCATAATTTAAAAACTGAATATATAAGAAGTAGAATGATTTATAAATTACCTCATACATTAGAAAATGATTCAAATCTGAATTCCATTAAATAATTAATTCTCAATTTTTGGATTTTGATTTATTATTACTATTTTAACAATCTTACTGTATTTGTGCTAGGTAAGTGTGCTCTGAATATCTTTGGAAAAAATGAGATTACAAATAAAGTAGAAACTAAGAACCCTGGATAATAATAACCTCATAGTCATCATGAATTTTGTGGAGATCTGTGGTGGCTAGAATCCTGCTCTCAGCGTCAACTGTCTAGCTCTCTTAATCTTGTTCGTGACGCCAATTGTAAAGCTAGGTCTAGGTCTGGAGCTCCCAGACCCCTCAAGCCCATTCACAGACTGGGTCACAAACCCTTCATAAGCCAGGCTGGGTCACTAGACCCCACACACACCAGGCTGGGTCACCAGACCCCTTCATTCAGGTCTATGAACTAGGTAACTGGCCAAAAGGTCCTTGGAGCCATAGATTGGAAAGCATGGCCTCTCTCTCTCCCCCTTTCTCTCTCTCTCACAGACCCCTTCATTCAGGTCTATGAACTAGGTAACTGGCCAAAAGGTCCTTGGAGCCATAGACTGGAAAGCATGGCCTCTCTCTCTCCCCCTTTCTCTCTCTCTCACTCTCTCTCTACCTCTCTCTCTCTCTCTGAAGAACATAAGAATAGCAACAAAACTAAAAAGACACATTGGTGCACATGTGCCCTAACTCCATACACACACACAATTTGCTTACAAAGGATGCTGAACCACACCCAAATGGACCCAAGGTGAGGGCCCTGAACAAACTACTCTATTTTCCCAACAAATTTATATAACACTTTCATACACTCATTGTTTCGATATAAACTTATAGCTAGGTCATTATTTTAGGAAATTCTTTGGTGTATAAAAATGGGTTAAAAGAGATCAGGGGCAAAAATTTAAAACTTCTTAAGGCCACTTCTATATACTCACAGATTTTCTCTTCACACTGCCTATTTCTAGGAGCTAGCATAAGGATCAAATGATAAATGTGAAAATACTTCTATGAATCGCCAAGCATTATACATTGGAAGTACAGATCATTTTCCTCTTAAAATGAAGAAAGTGCATAAATATAGGGGGTCAAACGCTTTTGAGAAAAGCATCTGTAACCAGATGGCTTTTAATTCATTTTAAACTCAAATATCTTCAAAACCTATTTATTACATTAATCAGAATTTGATAATACTACCACAAATAAGAAAATCAGATTTACCTATATATAAATATGAAAACCATGTTTTATGAAAGCATTGTTCCAACTAATATTTCAGGGATGGCTGGTTAACTCACTTGGGAGAGAGTGGTGCTGGTAACACCAGCCACCAAACAAACAAAAAACCAAGTAATATTTCAATATGATGAAAGAAAATCATAATATAATACTAGGTGAAAAAAAGTAGATGAATTATGCAATATAATAAATGCATTTGAAAGTTCATAGCAAAAATTTTCTTTTTAAATGAATAATTATATGATATAATATACTTACCCCACCTCGCTGTCTTGTTCTGCCCGGAGCATAGCAAGCCACTGCTGTTTATACACAGAAGACAGCCAATCTAATATGTAAACATAAATAATAAATAAATAGATACATAAAATGGAAGAATATAAAGGATTTAAACATTATAAGTAGTTGTTAATTCAAGATTAATACAGCAATTGAAAAGCAGATAGTTTATATTTTACAAATATGCTATAACAATAAGGCTTAATGATCTTTAAAGTGGTAAAGGTTATCTAGCTTTGCCTTGGCTAGACACTACTGAGATTATATACATTTAAATTAGGATTTAAATCCCTAGTTAAAAGCAAATTCTTGCATTTAATAGTCTTCTTTTCACAGATTATATTAATTTTCATTTGTGGAAATCATACCTAAAAAAATATTTTCAGTTTTTACAAAAGTTCTGCCAGAAAACTGAATAATGGATTTTTCCTTTATTAAGTTATCTAAAAATAAAAATTAATTAGTTATTTGAGAAATAAGCCATCCGTAAATTAGCAAGTGAGGTATACACACACAAGAAATAATTTTGGAATATTAGATTTAGATAACTATTATTATAAATATTTGAATTTAAATTATTCTAAATAGGATAAAAATTATAGATTACAATATTTTTCAACAAAACAAGTCTGTGTAAGCTAAAATTTTAGTTATTTTAGATAAAAACATAGATTTATTAAAAATAAAAGTAGAATTGGCTTAGCACCATATTTATCTTTCTGCTCTTATTTACTCTCAACTAGAAAGGGTAGTTTTTCTATTTTTTAAGTTCTTAAATGATTTCTCAATCTCTACCTAAAGGAGAGGGGGAACCCTAGTGTGATTAAAATCTGGATTTTCACTTCCAAAGTCTCTACTTAATAAAGGTATCCAGATGACTTCCAATGATCTACTGGTGTCTTTCCTTAAAACACCCTCTAAACGGGCCGGCCTGGTGGCGCAGTGCGCCACTTGGGAGCATGGCGGCGCTCCCGCCGAGGGTTCGGATCCCACATACAGACCGGTTCCTGCTCACTGGCTGAGCAAGGTGCGGCTGCAACACCGAGGGTTGCGATCTGGGAGCGCAGCGGCGCTCCCGCCGAGGGTTCGGATCCCACATACAGACCGGTTCCCGCTCACTGGCTGAGCAAGGTGCGGCCGCAACACCGAGGGTTGCGATCCCGTTGCCGGTCCCGGTCCGGTGCGGGCGCGACACTGAGGGTTGCGATCCGTTGCCAGACACGAAAAAAGACAAAAAGGAAACAAAAACAAAAACACCCTCTAAACACACTTTTGAATGTTTCTTTCAGAGTCCTCCAAAATAATATTCTTGCTGTTATAAGGAATAACTGCTAAATGTCTAAGTAACAATTTGTCTTCATAGGCAAATATAGTTGTAGCAAATTTTACATGACTCAGCATATACACAGGGGTACTTTAAAAGTTCATGGAAAGATTTGTATTATCTTTTCTATTTCTCCACGAACTTTTTGAAGTACCCCCATATACACATATTATGTATTTTATTTGCAATACATTTGAGTTTTTAAAAATTCTGTTTTATTGTATTTTATTTATTTATTATTTATTTTTTATTTTTTTGTATTTTTTTTTAAAAAGAAGTGATCCTTATCCATTAAAATTATTCCTCAGCCCACTAATTGGTTATACCTGGAGTTTAAAATGCACTGATCTAGAGATAGAATATGGCTTTTCATGATTCATTTGTAAAATTCAAATGAAAGGATTAAACATATATATTCTCAAATATCATGGAAGATATATAACCCAAGAAAATGTTTAAAAATGTAAATTCCAACAACCTTTGTATACTGTAATCTCCTTTAAAACCAAAAGCATTTTAACAAGTTAAAAACATGAGCACATTTTTTTTGTCCCTCCTGTCTTACCTTAATCCAAAAGAGTAAAAAGTCAAGCTTATAATTTTTCTAGTCACTGGTAGCTCAAAAATTCTAGGGCTATGCTTTAAAAAAGTAGCATTCCAAAAATCAGTCAACAGAACACAAGCACAAATGCAATGTTAAGTCACAGCTGTTATGGGGAGATGGGGGAGAGGGAGAAGAATCCCTGGTAAAATATAAGATGAAAATAAGTGAAACAGTTTCCTTTATACACAGTTTTAAATATGTTTATATGCAATCATATTTCCAAAAGGCAGAAACTCTAGGCAGAGTTTGCCAGAATCCTTTTCAGCAGAGAGCTACTGTTGAGTGGAAGATTCTGAGAAAATGCATTCAAGAAACTTGGATTCAGTAAAAACAAGTTTAAGCACTAATTTTAAACTTTATCAGACCAAAGTCCTAAACAAAAACTCAAAACGGACACATCAAAGAGGATTTGAAAGTGCTATGGATCAGCAGCTGCAGATCTAGTCTATAGCAGTTTTGAATGTAAACACAATATTTCCCAAATAGAATAAGTAAGTTTGAAGAAATTTATTTGGATTATTTCCCTTGTCTTATACAAAGGACATGGGAAGTCAGCCTCTAAAACCATACTATTTGAAAATCTAATGTCTCAAATTTATGAACTTTAAAAACAAAAAGATAAGATATGCTAACTTGTCAAGTATTTTATTGCCTAAGTAAAAAGAAAAGTGTCATGTCAGGTATATACACACAAAAAAATCCACTTAAAACCAGTCAGGCTTATAGCAAAAAACTAAGCCTAAAAGTTGTTTTATGGAACTACTTGTAGCTGATGTAGTCATCTATAAGTTAGATGTGGATGATAAAGGAGAATGACCAAAAGTTTACATCATAAAAATTCCCACATGGACAAAGAAGAGTATTTTGTACACAGCATCTAGGTATAAAATATTAATAAAAAATTATGGAGAATCTTGGCTGAAAAATACTCACATATAATAACCTAAAAATCTAGTTCCAAAGCTATTTTCTGAATAAAATTAATTACTATGCCTTTTCATTTTCAGCAACTTATTTTCATAAAACTGACAGTGAGTTGACTGGGTAGGAAGCATGAACAGAGTGGCAGAGGTTTGAAAGAATTGCTTAAGTGAATGAAAAAGAGGAGTAACCAAGTAAAAGTAGTATAAGGAGTCCTAAGGTCCAAATTTAGCATTGAAATGTAAATTTGCAGTGGCACCAACACAAAAGTTGTAGAGTGCTCAACAGTAGTACTCAGCACAGACTAGAGGGTATAGGAACACACAAGGTTTAACTTAGTTTAAGGATTTGCCAAGTGGAAGGATACAGAGTTATGCCTTTTCATTTTCAGCAACTTATTTTCATAAAACTGACAGTGAGTTGACTGGGTAGGAAGCATGAACAGAGTGGCAGAGGTTTGAAAGAATTGCTTAAGTGAATGAAAAAGAGGAGTAACCAAGTAAAAGTAGTATAAGGAGTCCTAAGGTCCAAATTTAGCATTGAAATGTAAATTTGCAGTGGCACCAACACAAAAGTTGTAGAGTGCTCAACAGTAGTACTCAGCACAGACTAGAGGGTATAGGAACACACAAGGTTTAACTTAGTTTAAGGATTTGCCAAGTGGAAGGCAATTCTGAGAGTGGTCTGTCATAATCTATCATGCAATCCAAGCCCAACAGGGAAGAAAAGGCAAGAGAAGTTTGAAAGACTGGCAGAAAATGGAGGGCTTAAAATGTATCAGAAGTCAAAGAACAATGTAAAAGGGAATAAAGCTATGAGCATGCTAGAAGGTTGTATAGTGATCCGAAAACTGCTGGAGTTCTGATACTGAGAAATTCTGGGTTACAACAAGGTTCATGGTGGTTCCACAGGTGCCAAATGCCTTAATGTTCAGCAAAGATAAATGTTACTGGAGTTGAGGTCAAGTAAGTAGGAGGCTAGGGCATTAAATGATAGTTCATACGGACATGTTATGTGACTAGACGGGGAGAGACAGACAGTAACCAATTAATTAAAGTAAACCAGTTGCTTAAATGAATGTGAAGAAATGATTGGGGGTCAGGAGAGAAAGGATAAGAGGGTCAGATCACACACACTAATGATTTGGAAAGGGCACTAAGGGGATAGGACTACGATTACCTAGCCTCCTGTCCCTATATTAATAGGGTGTGAGAGAAAGAAAGTCCTCTATAGAGGGAAAATAGCATTTTCTGGGAGAGTTAAATAAACGGAGGGAAGAGATGGAAGATTTTGAGATTTTGTTGACTCTGGTTGCAGAGCATGTAACAGAAAGGTTTGGGAGGAATGGTAATAAGATAGATCAGGGGTATCAAAGTGTAAGAGGTATGACAATGCGAGTATAAATAAGACAGTTAATGAACTGACCTAAGATAAATCTAATTCCATGAAATAATGGAGTTCAACCGTGCTTGAAATACAGTGCTTCTATATAAAGTCCTCATTTAACTTGAAATTAAATGTTTCTCAGATTTTTGGCCTAAAAATGTACTACAACTCCCCAGATTGCTGGATGAATAACTTTGACTAATGTTAACATGTTTGGCAATATTTCTGAAAAATGATCAATGAATTTCAAGTTAATCAATCAAAATTATTTCAATTTATTTCAAATCTAAGATATCTTCCCACTGAGACCATATACCAATCTATTTCAACAATGTGAGGTAGGTGACTCCATTTTGCCCCCTCACAACGTGATATATGATTTGTTTTTTGGCAGCTGGCTAGTACAGGGATCCCAACCCTTGACCTTGGTGTTATAACACGGCATTCTAACCAAATGGGCTAAAAGGCCAGCTTGATGTATGATTTTAATTCATATCCCGCTTTTGAAACTATAACTTTTTCTTTAAAGAAATGTTTTCATTTAACTTTTTTATTTTTATTTTGAAACTATAACTTTTATCTGCATATTCAGGAAAATTTATCCATTCATATCTGCAAGATGGAGTATAATAAAATTTTTAAAAATCCTTCTTCTGTAATTTCTTTTTTTTTTTTTTCTCCTTTTTGTCTTTTTTACTGACCGGTAACGGGATCGCAACCCTCGGTGTCGCGCCCATTTTTTTTTTTTTTTTCCTTTTTGTTTTTTTTACTGCCCGGTAACGGGATCGCAACCCTCGGTGTCGCGCCCATACCGGGGACCGGCAACGGGATCGCAACCCTTGGTGTTGCACCTGCACCGCACTCAGCCAGTGAGCGGAAACCGGTCTTCACATGGGATCCGAACCCTCAGCGGGAGCGCCACCGCGCTCCCAAGCGGCGCACTCTCCAGTGCGCCACCGGGCTGGCCCCTTCTGTAATTTCAAATCAGAAAAAAATGACTGAAATCTGGCAAGGAATATAGTATCTAAATTCTTTTTGGTTTTATACTGAATAAAATATTTTAGACTAGAAATACTTGTACTCATCTTGCATTCCAAAAATACAAAGCTTATCCACCTGCATCACAGGCACACCTAAATTAAACTACTTTAAAACAGTCATCCCTGTTGGCGTGGGCATGTCGTCCCCCCACCCTTTTCAAAATCCATTTCTAAAGAGCCTTAAAAGGACATGTGTAATTGGCCTTGGCTTCTAACATTATATCATTGTGAGGGCTTGGTGTTTAACACACACTAAAATTACAGAACTGCTGTACAATAAATAGGGAATATAAGATAATTTGTGTCCTAAAAAAACCCATGCATACATAATACACACCCTCTGGTGTTAGCTCTCTAAAATTAAAACTATTAAAAGTGATTTATACAAAATTAGCACAAAA
Organism: Galeopterus variegatus; assembly: GCF_000696425.1. Classification (NCBI taxonomy): domain Eukaryota; kingdom Metazoa; phylum Chordata; class Mammalia; order Dermoptera; family Cynocephalidae; genus Galeopterus; species Galeopterus variegatus. The sequence continues at coordinate 161,714 of NW_007730964.1, read as the reverse complement.
ATAGTGTCTATAAACCTGCTAAAGTGATTTTATAAAAATGCATTACTTTTAAATATACCATTATGTTAACTCTAGATTTTCTTTCCATTCAACCCCTTTCCAAATAAGTATACAGATTTCAAGAACAATTTAAATCTGTAAACACATAACTATATCAAAATTGAGGTGTCAAAAATAATAACAACTTTTCAGACAAATCTGTAACTCTAGGGCTAGCCAGTTAGCTCAGTTGGTTAGAATACAGTGTTGTAACACCAAGGTCAAGGGTTCGGATCCTCTTACTGGCCAGCTGCCAAAAAAAAAAAAACAAAAAACCCCGAGAACTGTGACTCTAATTATCACTACAAATGATTATTACTACAACTGTTTAATCATTTACAAGTAAATCTTCAAACATTCTATTTCCTATTTCTCATATGCATATATAGGACTAAACTGAAACTTTCACTGATTTAATTTAGAAAATTAAATCAGTAGTTGTTTCAAAAAATATGAATTATAATCAGCAAAGATATTACATCTGCTTCAACATGTTTAAAACTTTAGAATTAGAAAAGATAAAAACAGAAAATAAGCACACTTAAGGAGCTCTAATAGAAAAAACAGTATGACCTTTAAATACTTCAAAAGTCATTTTTAAAAGTTTGACCTAAAAACAGTGTTCTGGTTAATCAAATTAAAGAACACGCATATTACAGAATACTATATAGCCATTTGAATATTCTGAAGAGTATTTAATGAAATATGATATGGGAAAATACCCACATCATATAATGTGAGGACAGAAAATTGCCTATATAGTATGATTCTACTTGGCATAAAAAGGTATACCTTTTTGGGATTAGATAATTTCTATTTTCTATGATATATATTACTGTCATAATTAGAAAAATATTACTTAAAATCATAAATTCATCACGTTCTCTTACCTGAAGGTATTAGAGAATCTTGTTCAATAATTCTTGCAGAAGCCAGATCACTAATAATATACTGTAACCTTAAATGTCTGACTACTGACACAAATGGTTTTCCTTGCTCAGTTTCAAGGAAGGTCATACCTTCAAAATCTATAAAAAACAGTTTAAATTAAATAGCCATTCTTTTCAAATCTATTAACTTATTTTATTCCTAAATGTTTTTTATAGACACACACTTAACTATTAGAATACAAACAAGCCAGTTTCAAACTTTTCAAGAATTTTATAAACTTCAAGCATATGGATAAAAACTTAGGGAGATTTAGAAAAACACCCCAGGAAATTAACTTTGGTCCTAATTATACCCTTGGACTTAGAATTCAACTGTACACTTTTCTGGGGTTTGGAGCTTACAGTGCAGCAATGTGGGAAAGGAAGGCTTGAGAAAGGTACCTAGGGTAGACTATCTCCCCAGAATCACCTCTCCCAGGGACTGAACACTCCAGTGAAACTCTAGAACCCAAAAGACACACTCAAGGGTAAATTGAAATTCAATTTAAAATTTAAATTGTCTCACAGAAATTTGACAATTATCCCCTTAAGGCTTTTTCTTTGAGAATGCAGAAGAAATTGGCTCATTTACTTTTGTAAGTATTCATGGAATCCAAAAAATATGTTTTAAAGTTTCTTGCTAGCCAACATGTGGCAATACTAATTGCATCAGCCAAATTCAACAGCAATCCCTAGGTATAACTGTGTAGAAAATTTTCTAAATTTCTACTGTTTCTTATAGTCCTGATCCATATATATCTAAAAAGTCAAGTAATTAAGAAAACCTGAAAGAAATATACCAAAATATAATGGGTGAAGAGACGACAAGTGATTTTTCTCTACTTCCTGAGTATGCATCACTTTTTTTTTTTTTTTTGTCTTTTGTCTTTTTTCCGTGTCCGGCAACGGATCGCAACCCTCAGTGTTGCCCCCGTACCGGACCGGGGACCGGCAACGGGACTGCAACC
>NW_007730964.1:152402-159768 GCF_000696425.1 Galeopterus variegatus | reverse complement strand
TAATCTACAAACTGGAAGGTAAGTGCAAAACATTTGTAACAAAAGACTGCTTAACAAGAATCCCTACAAATCATTAAGAAAAGACAAATCTGATACTAAAAGAGGAAAAATACCTGTACAGACATTTCAAACAAGAGGAAACGTATAGCCAAAAATGAGTATAAAGAGCCATTCAGCCTTTTTAAGTAATGAAGGAAATGAAAATCAAGACTACAATGTGAAGTGGTTCCACAACAACTAAAACAAAACGATATACTGTCCAGTTGTGTGCTGCAGCTGGCTTGTGCTGGCTCATAGGAGCTGTGTGCATCTCTTCCCAACTCGGCTTTCAGTGATGTCACATTGATAGCTTGAAATCAGCCATGTTAGGAGAATTTGTACCATGGAATTAAAAAAATGCTACAAATCAGGGATTCTTTTTTCAGAGAGTCAGCTTACTACCACACCATTATGTTACGTATGTTACATGCATAATGCAATAAAATTATTTTTAAAGCAAAAGAATAATAAACATAAAATTCAAGAGAGTGGTTGGAGGAAGTCAGGGGGACACGATAGAAGAGAAGCACATGAGTAGACTGAAATTGTTAACGGTCTAGTACTCGAAGTGAAGATTAGTTCACGAAGGGTCAATATATTATTAATAAAAAAGATGGTCACGTATGGACCAAAAATGACAGTAAACTAAAAAATCATGAACTAAGGATTATGATTTATCCACTTCTTTGTACCTGAGGGTTATTAATTTTTTCTAGATCTGTTTTAGTAAAGTAAAAAATACATGCTCCTCTATGCCCACATAAGACCTTATAGCAGTTGATCTTAACTAATTTTAGATTAGTCTCCACTGAGAATGTGATGAATGTCATAGAAGCTCTCTGCCCAAAAATGTAGGTAGCACACACATACATATCAAATTCTGCATCTACTTTTTGGGGGTTAGTGACACATGGAAGACAAATGCAATCGAGATCTGTTGGTGATAACATGAGAAAAACAATAGTTTTGGGCGATGAGAGGATGGTGTCAGTTCAAGAAGTAATAATTTAAATACTGGGTAAGGCATTTTTCTTACCTAGCCTCACTTTTCTCATCATAAATGAGGAGCTGAATTAGATAATTGCTAAAGTCATCTCCAGCACGAAAATTAAGTCTATAAATAAGTCAGGCCTCTTTTTAATGAATTTAAAAAAAAAGAAAAGAAGTTCTTAATAAAAATTTCAGGCATACCTTTTCTCCGCTTAGAAAACCAGACATCTGCTTCTGACAAAAGCTGTTTTAAAGATCCATTCCAAGAAGGCACAAGTTGAAGGAACATCCACTAGGTTAAAAAAAATTAGATGAAAGAAAAAAATCATAAGACTTCACAATTTTATTATTTTACATTTCCAAACTGCTTCCATAAAACATAATACCTAAACAATTTAATTTCCAATTTATAAGCAACTGAAAGAAAGAATTTGACATGCTTACAAGCTTTAAATTCATCATGGCATTAATCATAGTTCAATGATAAAAAATTGGCTGTGTGCGTGCTAAAGAGTAAACTAATCCCTGAAAAGTATTATGGTCACAAACACACCATAGATTACTATATCGAAAAGGTAAAGGTTTAATAAAGTAATTTTATACTAATTTATTCTATTCACTAATTAACAACTCATTACAACTCACTATATAATTTCACTACATGCTACGTGAGATTATAAAAGAAATAAAAAATGGGAAAAAGGAGTTTCTTTGTCTTATTGCTATTGAAACAGTATGCTGAATTGTTAAGAACATGGACTTTTAAATCCTGGACCTGCCACATAATAGCTGGGCAAATTACCTAATTTTTCTGGGCCTTAATTTTTTCATTTGTAAAATGAACATGATAATATGTTTATCTCATAATACATTAAAAGAATTAATACATACGTGTAACATACTTAGAATGGTGACTTGCACATAGTAAGCACCATGTAAGTATCATTTATCATTACTAGAATAAAAGCAGTTAAAACAATAGGAAACACTGAATGCTGCCATAGCTAAGAGATAGGAATGTGCTCTCTACCACTCCTTTAAAGATTGGAGAGCCCAGATACCAAACTGCCTTGAAGAAAAACAGTAATGGAATCTCATCTCTACCATAAAAACAAACAAACAAACAATCCCAAGTGTTAAATGCAGACAACACTCCGTGCCAGGAACAAAAGGCTAAGGGCAAAATTATGTAGTGCGAAGAGTGCAAAAGAGTAGGACTTATAATACCTTGGCTTCTGCTTCAAATCTGCCACTTAGTAACTGTAAGAATTCTGAGTCTCACCATCTACAGTAAAAGAATAATGGCTGATTTGTCTCTTCAGAGAGTTGTGAAAATAAAACTAGATTAAAAAATGTTGAAGTCTTTCTAAAGGATAAAGTGAAACATATGCCTACAAGTGCAAATCGGCCTTTAAAAGAAGTATTTCAACGTTTTCTAGAAAATGTATGTTAAAAATTTCATCATAAAATCATTAATTCAACTAAAGCTCAATTTTGAAAACATTCCTGAAAATCATACAAAACATTTAAACTCTGTAAGACAATACCTTTTACATATAACATTTCTGATAACAATAACATGTTTATTGTTGAAAAAAATCTGGGAAAAAACCAGAAAGGTATTCCTATACAGGTTGAGTATCCCGCATCCAAAAATCCCAAATCCTTCAAAATCTTAAACTTTAAAAGTGCCAACATGGCACACAAAGGAAATTCTCATTGGAACACTTCAGATTTTGGATGTTTGGACTGGAAATGCTCAACTATTTATGTATTTCTGCAAATATTCCAAAATCAAAAAAAACCTCAAGTTCCAAGCATTTAGGATAAGGGCTACTCAACCTGTATAAGCAATGCTGAGGTGATAAGCCTGCATATACCATATTAAGTTAATACCTTTTTTAAAGCTGTGTATACATCCATTTCCACTTGCATCACAAATAAGTTAGATGAACCAATGAGCTGTTTCATAACATTAATACTGTAAAAAATAAAATAGAGGTAATGAGCTTATCCCCATGCACAGGTTGAAAGACCCTCGTAGAACTAAAAACTTTAAATCTTTCTTATCAAAAGAAAATGTGCAATTAAAAATGGCAGCAGTCTTTTGCTCAAGGCAAAGAATCTTAGAAAACTATCTGGACACAAGGACACTTTTAATTCAATGACATACTGTGAAAGGTCTTTTTTTTCACACTGATAGGGAAACAAATAAACAGAGTTTTGATCTGCTGATTAATCAAGTCAAAGCAAGGACCCAACAAGATAACTTTTAGTATGCTCTGACAAAGTAGCATTCTTCCTCTTTTGCTGCCCCATTTCTATGTTAAAAAAAAAACTGCTGATTAATCAAGTCAAAGCAAGGACCCAACAAGATAACTTTTAGTATGCTCTGACAAAATAGCATTCTTCCTCTTTTGCTGCCCCATTTCTATGTTAAAAAAAAAATTTTTTTTTCACTGAAACAGCTATATCTTCAAAGCAATCTTTAACCTCTAAGCTTAACAGAATTGCTTAGTCATAAAATGTTTTTATTACTATTAAAGAGAATAAGATCAAGAAATATGTGTTAGTTTAAATTTAGAATGGAAATATCACGTTTGTTTTGTTTTGCTTTTCCTTTTTTCTTTCCTTCCTTTAAGCCATAAAAATCTAGAAAAACTTCTAGATTTTTAAGATGACCACCATGATTCAGCTTCCTTTGGAAAAAGCTCAACGAAAAATTATGAAAGAGAAAGAAATTAAAGTGTTTCTAAGGATTTTCAAATCAAACACACTGCAGAGATTTGTTTATGCCTTGACATCAGTTGGTGATTAAGCTTCTCAAACTTTTCTACCAAAGTACCTGAAAGGGCAGAAGGAAAAAAAGAACCAAGAATCCAAGAGGTGGTCTAGCTATAATAAATAACATTGCTATAAATTGTGTTTTATCTTGACAGTTCAAAGAAATTCGAATTTCCCCTATTCCATAATGTTTTTCAACACAAAAATGTTTACCTCTCTCCCTCCCCTCCAAAAATCAGTAAAATTGACATCCCAGGAAGCTATACAATGTTAAGTCTTTGGTTTCGTACATTTCCACACAATGCCACTTATTCCTGGGGACATCTATACTCTTGTCTCAGAAGTACCACTGTCGAGGAAATGCATGCCTAAAAATTACTGTAAAGTCTATAGCGGCCTTTAAAAGTTCACTCCCACTCTAAATTTCTCAGACCCATCCCAGATATCTTAGCCCCATTACTACAAATAAGCTCCTTGGCAGCAGAGACCATGACATAATCATCTCTGCATCCTTCATAGCCCCTAACAGAGGATCTTTATACATAATGGACATTCAGGATGTTATACGTTAAAGGAAGGAAAGAATGAATAAATAATGAGAACTTAATTCAAAAGGCCAACCTAATTGTAAATTTAATTTCATTAGACTTAGCAAAAAGTTTAAAACTATTTCCTCAAACTTAAGGTTTCTAAAACCACCAAAGACTTTACATAAACTACCATAATAATATTTTTGTATTGAAACATAATTGATTATTGAAACATAATTGATTATACATATTTGTGAGGTACAGAGTTGACAATCACTATTTGTGTATGATATGTGAAGAGCAAATCAGGAAAGTTGGCATGTTCATCATGACAAAATGTACTCATTCTTAGTGTCCATTAACCAATTTCTCCCTAATCCCTGAAGGTGGCTTTTAAAATATAACTTAGATTCTCTAAGAGCCCAGCAGAAGTGAGGTTAACACTGGATACATTTCTATAGTTTTACAGCAACAATGCATTTTTCCATTAAAATTGGTAAAACAGCAACCACAGTATATATCATTCACAACAAAGAAATTTGTGTAACATTTCTCCAATTCATGGATGTAGTCAAGATACCTTTCATTACACCGTTCACTTTTTGATAATATACTTTCGTGTTCTACAAAAATATCTTGCATACTTTAACAAATGAAAAACAATATTTTAGGATGATTAATTATAAAGTTATTTAAAATTCAAATACCTGAGCTCTTTAAAAAGTTCAACATTCTGGTGAGTCATCAAATTGTTTAAAAGCCATTCGAGGCACCTGAGATTAAAATATGTAATTACTATATAATATATCATGAAGTTACAATTTATTAAGTAGGACTTAAGTTAAAACAAAAATAGAATATTAATCTTGCTAGGACATGCTCGAAATTTTCAGCTTAATAATAAAAAATTTAGTATTGTTTTTGTCAGTAGTTATTAAGAGAATATTTCCTTTACATTAATAAAAACATTTCTAATTAAGAAAACTTCATTTGTGTTAAATGATTTATGGAGGGCTTGCATATTACTATAATCTTTAAAATTTGAAAAACGGGTATTACAATTCTCAAGAGTTAAAAGACTGCCAGAAATTGCACTGATATGTCTATTATGCCTACTCCATAAACAATTTTAATAGAAAATGTACTGTAAAGAGTGATCATAGTTTTAATAAGCATGTATAACCCACCCATGGTCACTTACAAACACAACACTTTTGAGGAATTTACTAATTGGTCATTTAATAGAAAATGTACTGTAAAGAGTGATCATAGTTTTAATAAGCATGTATAACCCACCCACGGTCACTTACAAACACAACACTTTTGAGGAATTTACTAATTGGTCAAAAAGTAAAAAGGGCTTTTTTATATAACAAAATTCTTATCTCCCTATCCTTTTTAAAAAAATATTCTTTCTTATAGCTATACTTTCTCTTAAGAAACAAAAGCAACTGAATTCCCAGCAGTGGGATGGGTGGAAAAAACAAGAAAGGTAACTCACTTTTTCTTTACAGAATCTAATCCATAGGTCCCTGCTGATGTGTAATAGCCACATACAGTTTTCACATTAATCGTTTCCTTCATTGTCTCACCACACTGCTGTATTAAACCATCCTGTAAATATAAATAAGCACTGGAAAGGCCCATTTCATGTGGGAAAAATTAGCTTTGATATGTGCTTTTACATGTTAAGCAAAAAAAAATCTAGCAAGTATTCAATTAAATACTTGGAATTGAAAAATGAAAGCAGGGGTGGGGAGCAGAGCAGTAAGGTAGAGATGAATATTACTATTCTCTTTTCTATTCTTCCCCTCTCTGGGACTTTTGTCAGTTTCTTAGCAGCACTATCTGTTTTGTCTGTTCTTTTTAAAATTAAAACCTCTACACAGTCGGCTAACAATGTGATGGGTTAGACAAATAAACAACATAAATTATCTAACGGTGTTTATTAAAGTTTAAAACACCTGTCAATACCTAAGAGATGCACCTAAAACAAGTATATTACTGTTTTAAACAATTTACACTAAACTTTTAATCCAAAATGTTTATATAGAAGGTTTCAAATGAACTAACTTTAATTTATGGAGAGGATATTGTCACTTTTCATTCAAATTTCTGAAATATATATATCATGCAAGTATATTATTAAGTTAAAGAACTAGTAAATCATAAAAATAATGCAGAAAGTGGATTAAGAACAAAATCAAAAGGATCAAAGTTAGAAAATAAAGTATACTTATTGGAAATAAGTATTAAAAGGATCAAAACATTTCAAAAATCAAATGATCTCAGCCAAGGATATTTATCAAACTATTAACTAATACTTCAAATAAATTGGTATATAAATGCCACATAAAAAGAAACATTTTAAAGATTAAAATAAAATATTGACTCCATTAGGATTTTAAACTTACTTAGAAGTCTTTCTAGACTGCTCCTCTTTCAACATCTCATTTGTCATCAAGTCCAATGGATTATCACTAATTAATCTCTCTGATATTCATTTTTTCCTTCTCTGTGCTTATTGCTACTACCCTAATTTAGACCCTCACTTGGATACTGCAATAAGCTTTTGTCCCTAATGTTGTACTCATCTTTCCTTCAATCCATCCTTCACGTTATTCCTAAAGTAGTCTTTCTAAAATGTAAACTTTGTCTTTCCCCTAAATTAACATCTTCCAAAGGTACTTACATGTAAAGGCTGAACTTCTTACCAATGTATAGAGGGACTTTCAGGATCTGGCTTCTGCCTCCCTCTCTCCAGCCCTTCTTATATTTATGTTAGAGGCATGCTCCTTTTAGATTCTCTAATCTTCCACTGTTACACGTCTCTAGGTCTTAGCTTACTGTTACCTCTGTTTGAAATGCTCTTCCTTCTCTCTTCTTACTGTGCAAGATAAATTAACTTTCAAACATAATTTCCTTCTGTGACACCACAAGGTTGTATTGACCATTCCCTTCTTTACGCATCCAATAAATCCTACAGGATGTTTATTATCATACCTACGATATTGGACAGCTCT
>NW_007730964.1:147622-151925 GCF_000696425.1 Galeopterus variegatus | reverse complement strand
TTACGCATCCAATAAATCCTACAGGATGTTTATTATCATACCTACGATATTGGACAGCTCTAACTTCACCTTTTGTTTTGTATATCAACCCTCCCTCCCCACCTCCACAAACTTTACGCATCCAATAAATCCTACAGGATGTTTATTATCATACCTACGATATTGGACAGCTCTTACTTCACCTTTTGTTTTGTATATCAACCCTCCCTCCCCACCTCCACAGATACACTACATTTTGAGCTCCTTGAAGGTAGGGACTACATCTTTATTTACCTTTGGATCTCTATGCCTACTATGACACTTGCTCAGTACACTTCTGTTGAATGAACAAATCTGTCATTCTATAAGTTAGATTAAAATACATATATGTGTATAAATAATCTACACACAATTATTTCAAGAAAAAGTTTATATAGTAGGCACTCAATGTTTTTTTGAACCCTTGAACTAAAATTAATTAGTAATCATAAACCATCTGCTTAATAGTCAAGATAAATCATTAATGAATAGAAATCTGTAAATTAACTTAGACAAGTAAATTTTTTCCTCATTATAGCCATACTAAAATATCGACAGAAATAGCTTACATTCATTTTACACAGATAGCATGACCCCCTCAGTTGTAATAAATTGCTTTTAAGCATTTTAAATGATTTATAACAAATGGCATATTTATACATTTCTTTTTTATTTTAAAAATTGTAAAAAAAGCCACACTGTATTTTTGTTCTTGAAGTAGATACTTTGAAACAAAGAAACCACTGTGATTCTTTCAATAATGTGCATACTTACCAACTGCAGCATACAAGCTGCTGCCAAAATGGCAATAACTCGACTGGGCTTTATTAAGACGTCATCTCGATACAGTGACCCAAATGCAACCTGTAGTGCTGAAAGCAAAAGTACACATGTAGAATGAAATAACAATAGTTATATCTATAAGAGTATTACAAAAATAGCAACTGTCTTCACACACAATGACATTTGTCTAAATCTGGTATGCACGTAAAAAAATAAGAGACATATCACTAATTAAAATGGTAGTAATGGTTATGATTGATGGTGTTAACAACAATAATGTAAATTTCTGTTTATTCTACCAAATCTAGAGATATTCTTCTACATCTAATCCTGACATAAGTTATTGGTCAGAATTAAGACACCCTTGGAAGAAGTTTTATAAGATACTCCTGAGTAGATCCGCCATTAAGTACAAGTACACAGACTCAATGATAACCTTAACCCTGCTGTTTTCAGTGCTTTGACACTGGGGAGTGTGGGAGATCTCCTGGTATTGTCTGTGCCACACTCACACCCAGCCCCCACATCTATCTAAGCCTGTCCATCCTTCTCTCCACTGCTGCTCTCATGAATGTCCCACATGGTTCACCTTACAAACATTCTTTTCTCTTTGCCTATGTGGTGGGCACTGGGTACTTCCACCCGGACTATCAATGAGGGGAGCAGAAAGAACACTGGAATAGGAAGCAGGAGAGCTACAGTCTGATGTGGGCTCACTAAACTGCTCGAAGATCCGAAAGAAGTCCCTTAAATTCTCTGGGCATCAGCTTCCTCAGCTAAGGATTCTTATAGCTCTAAAACAACAATGAATTGCATAGGGAATAATCAATGAGTATTATTCAACAGATTTTCTATGTAAATATTTACTTATTTTCTTCCAAAAGAATTGTTATGTTTTTATGACTTTTGCATAACAGTAATTATGATGGTGGTTACCTTCTACATCAATATTCTGGTCAGGAATCTCCAGTTCAATAGTATTCATGCTGGATTCTTTCCAAGAACCACTGAACATACTAGAAAAGTAGCCAGACTTTAAAAAAAAAAAAAAAGTCAATATTACCTAGTACTTTCTGTGTCTTCCAAATTATTTCTAACTTTAAGCCACTGTTCTATCAAAACTAAATTCATTATATTATTTCAAGAGAAAAAGAATCCCCAAATATGTCTGCAGTAGAAAAGAAATTAAGATAAGGACACTATTAGGTATACCAAAATATACTTTCAGTTTAGTACTATTTTACAAAAACTAAACCAAATTCCTATATTACTATACGAACTTACTTCCTATATTATTATTTAAACCTGCTTATTTTTTTATTTAGCTAAAACGATTTCTGAATATGTTACATATACTTTTTTCCTTCTCAACGAGGTTCTAAATTCAAACTATGTCACATATTTAAGTACCTCTCACAAACATATAACAACTGCACTAAGTGGATACATAATAATTAATGTACTATGGAGGAGAGGAGACTAAAAGTCCTTCAATTGTTGAATCCTTACTGTACCTCTATGGCTATAATGAGTCCAGACTGTTCCCAAGTCAGCACCAATAGACAATCCCCAAAGAAACAGGGAATACACAAAGTTTAGTTTTACCTAATCAGAAAATTCCAGAATAGATCTAAATTGTTGGAAAGATACTAGAATGAAGTCTTTAGTTGCCCTCCAGATGGCATCCCTCATAATTAGAATTACTTTGGAATAAAGCAGACATTAACTAATTGATTTAGAAAATTTTACTGAGTACTTAGTATGTAGAAGGCACTCTGACTATAACTGTAAACAAAATTGACATTGTTTCTGCCCTCAACAGGTTTATGCATATAGCCTGAACTATGATCAATTCAGTTTCCATGAAAGGTAAAGTTTTAACAGAGGCATTCTCATCCTCAAATACACACAACCACTTTCAGAGATTAAAAAGAAGGATATGGACCATATCTTCAAGGCCAATATTTTGGTATATTTTCTGGGCTATATACTTCACGCCAAAGCAAACTTTTTCAAAAATAAATAAAAAACAGTATGACTAAAATGTTAGAGAAAAAAAATTCTTTTTTCAAATGTTTTTACTGAAAAATCTTATATTATACTGTCTTACTAGTCATCATTCTCAAATGGTAAGGAGAGGAAAAACATATGCTATATATGAGAAGAACTACTCATTGTTTTATTCCCAATGCCTAGAACAATGTGTAGCACATAGATTTGATGAAAGAATAAATGAATAAAATATTGAGCCATCAGAGCAACATTTTAGTCTATTTTGAGAGTTTTGAATTTTTAAAGTGGTGTGGTAGATAGTAATATTTTTCACCACAGAAACTGAATCGGTATACTGGCTAAATGACTTAGTCTATATATTTTCTTGGTCTTGTCTTTAATTTAACTGGATTTCCCAGGAGGGAAGGAAGAGTAAGTGTCAAGAACTTTCTACTCACATTTAACCTGAACTACAAAGGAACATTTCAGATGAATTTATCCAATTTAAATAATCATATATAAAATAAACAAATTTAGCAATCTTAACTTTAATGCTAAACATTTTTTCTTTAATTTTTCTCTTTCATCAACAGAAGGCACCAAAATAAGCATCTTTTTGAATTAATGACAAAGAAGTAATGCTAGGATAGTATAACAATAAAATCTTGAAGTCGGTTTTCTAGGCCAAACTAAGTTTTCAGTAACAATATTCATCATTTTCCTAATAAAACAGACTTTTTATCAGATGAGAGGATTTAAACAACTGCTGTCCATGAAAAGATTACCACGAAATGCAATGAGAAAGAACATGACTTAAAAGAGTCTGAGTTTTTTTAAGTGACTATTCTGGTTACTCAAATAAAATAAAATACTTACTTGACATAAATATATTTTGTGTAAGCTCCACTCTTCTCCTAGAGCACAAATCTTAATGTCACTATTTTCACCATTCAAAAATAATGTTTGATAAATATATTTGGATGTACTCTTTAATTTTTTCCTGTTAAAACAAATACAAAAGTTACATGTATATAAAATTGAATGTTTTACTGATTTTGCATATATTTCAAAATACTCCTTTTGTTCAATTTCTATTAAATAGAGTCAACTTATCCATTGTATGAAAGGATATGGGGATATTATATATTCAAATTTGCTCATGTCTGAAAGTGTACATAAGAAACTAATAATAGTGGTTATCTCTGGGGTTTTCTATTCACAGGAGGGATGACAGTGGACAAGAGGGGGCAGCATGGGAGAGAGACCTCTCACTATTCACCTTTCAGCAATTTTTGATTTTTGAACTAATTTAATCACCTGTTCAATAAATTAGTATAAGTCAGTATGGTGGTTTTTACTTATTTCCTTATTTAGAAACCAGCACTATGGAGGATCTCAATGTAATTACAGTAATATTGCTATGCAATAGAAAATGGAAAACAACGCTAAAATTTTCACCTATCCAAGTAATTTTTTTTTTTTTTTGTCTTTTGTCTTTTTCCGTGTCCGG
>NW_007730964.1:143739-146688 GCF_000696425.1 Galeopterus variegatus | reverse complement strand
GAACCGGTCTGTATGTGGGATCCAAACCCTTGGGCGGGAGCGCCGCCGCGCTTCCCAAGCGGCGCACTATCCAGTGCGCCACCGGGCCGGCCCTATCCAAGTAATTTTTAAAATTATTTACATTTAATCTTATTTTGGTACCACACTATTCTTAAACTAGTTTAAATCTCTCCCCCCCCCGCCCCCAACAAATGGTTACAGTCTTAGGTCAAAGGTTTTCAAAACTATGTTCAAAGGAGAAGCATCTTAGAGGCCACCAAGGAGAGCTGCGGGGTGAACTCTGGGAATCCCATCTAATTTCAATCAGACCAGTACCACCAATTATATCTGTAGACATAGTGGGTTTCTGCCTAAGATTTAATTTAAAGGAAATGTTGCTTTATTAAAGTTTGAAAATCATTGTCCAAGATGATCCAGTAAATAAGAAAAGGCAGGGGCTGATCAATATCTCTTAAATTTCTGACCAATTCTGACAGCTTTCCTAATAGTTAAAAATTTTAAATCTCCTTTTACAAATGAAGTAATTATTTCAGATGGTGTCTTGAACCAGTGTATTTAACACCTCATCCCAACAGACAATAAAAATAGTACATGCTTTAGTAGAGCATAGACTTGGGTTTGAGTCGCAGCTTCCCCACAGTTCAGTTACCCCAGCTATAAAAAGAAGATATTAACAGTATTGACTGTATTGGGTTATTGTGAAAAATAAATGAGATGATGTAGTTTCCAGTTCCTGACAGCAGAATGAGCACATGTTCACTTCCCATTCTCAGTAAATTGCATTAAAGATTAAAAGTACAAAAAGGAATAAGCCCTCAACAGCAAAAAGGTGAAGGTGGGCTCACCACCTGGTGAGAGACTTCCACAGATCTGAAAGTTAGAAAATAAACTGGAATGAAAAACAGTAGTGAAAACCACAACCCAAAATATATTATGAAGGGCTAGAACAGAGGTTAAGCCTTCAGAACCCTGAGGGGTGGAAGGACCAATGAGGTCTCAAGAAAACCAAAACCAGAAGTGAGAGTGGGACAGAAAATGGGAAACTTATTCCCTTAATGGCCTCCCCCACTCTCTATGAACACAAGTACAGATAACCAGAGAACAGATCCCTAGTAAAAAAGATCCCAAGGCTTTTCTAGAAAGAAATACAATGAACCTACCAGGAAAATCTAAGGCTTTAGTGTAGGTGTTGGTGTCCCAGACTGTCCTCATCCTGACATTTGAAGAATCTGAAGCCTGTTAGTTCCCAATCCATTCACCCTAAATTATAGTTCCCAAACTGTGTGCCAAAGTACCTGGAACACCACAGCAAACTCAGACACCTGGACTAGAGAAAATTTGAAGGAAACCCAGCATCTTTCAGATACCATGCAATATACTACTGTTAGGTTGTTTGGACCCAGCTACAAGGCATTTCTTTTGGACCAGGGGTGCCATGAGAAAAAAATTACTGAGACACTAAGGGCACTGTGAAACAAAAAAGTAAACAAATAATGGCCCACCCATAGTCAGTCTTCCTACTCAAATAGGCTTATTGGAAACAGATCTATTTACTCAATTAAAACACATACATGCAAACCAGTTACTCATTCTTAAATGTAAGTGGACAACCAAGGATCACTCAACATGAGGGAAATTAGGAGCATTAACATAAAGACCATGAGAGAAAGAGAGAGAGAGAGAGAGAGAGAGAGAGAGAAACTGACTTTGGAGTAAAAATATAATACAGGGAAGAGAGAACTTTAGAAAAATATCCTCTCATTAGTATATCCAGAGATTTGACAGAATTACATTTATAAAATAACAAGATGTTATGATAAAGGATTACTCAGAACAAGAGCTCTTAGAGACTAAAAACATGGTTGATGAAATTAAAAAAACAAAGGAGTGATTGAATGAGAAAGTTGAGGAAATTTCCCAGAACTTAAAGCAAAAAGACCTAGAAAGGAAAAAAGAACAGAAATAGAGGCGCAATGCAAGAAATCCAAAATCCAGTTAAGAGGGGTCCTAGAAAGAGAAAAAAAAGATAAGAGAAAGGAAATTATGGAAGAAATTAAGGGAAGACGATTTCCCAAAACTAAGGGAGTCTCCAGATTGTAAGGAATCATAAAGTAACAAGGCCATTAAAAGACCCACCACACTTAAGCACATTCTAGATAAATTCCAAAATATGAAAGAAAAAATTCCAAAAGTTCTAGAGAGCAAAAAATGGTCACCTGAAAAGAAAAGCAAATTAAACCAGCATCAAATTTTTCATCAACTCTGTAGGCCAGAAGCAATGAAGTAATATTATCAAAGAAACAAAGAAAAACTACTTTAAATTTCCATACCCAGGCAAAGGATAAATAAAGTGAGACTAAATTTATATTTAGGGGCTTCTGGGCAAGATGGTGGAATAGACGGTCCCCAGCGTTTCTCTCTCACACAAATCAACCAATTTACAACTATAAAAAAGCTGGGGCTACTAGAGCTCAGGGGAAGAGGAGGAGATACCTACGGAGTTCATGAAGTCAGGAGAAGCCACGATGAGAGAAAGAAAAAACTGCTCAGAGCATTTAGGGCTGCGGCTGCTTTAAGGCTGGAGCTGCTGAGTGCACGGAGCAGGAGCCAGCAAAAGCCGCAGCTGTGCCCTTTGGATGGAGTTACTTGAAGGCAGCAGGGGAGAAGGGGGCCTTGGTGGCCCCCAGGACAGCAAGACCACTAATAGGGTTCCCGTGGGCCCACACAGGAGCGAGGAGCTACAACAACTGTAAAAAAAAGGGGCCATTCAGAGGCCAGTGAGTCATTGCAAGGGACTGGCACATGGCCCATCCCATGGAAAGTGTTTGTAGCACAGGCAGTGGGGGAGACTGGCCAACCGGGAGAACTCTGGGACACAGCAAGGACAGCCATCCACCCCCCAATCAGTGCAGGACCACTCAGAGGAGACTGGTCAGGAAAATCGAATTG
>NW_007730964.1:123748-143144 GCF_000696425.1 Galeopterus variegatus | reverse complement strand
CCACTAATAGGGTTCCCGTGGGCCCACACAGGAGCGAGGAGCTACAACAACTGTAAAAAAAGGAGCCATTCAGAGGCCGGTGAGTCATTGCAAGGGACTGGCACATGGCCCATCCCATGGAAAGTGTTTGTAGCACAGGCAGTGGGGGAGACTGGCCAACTGGGAGAACTCTGGGACACAGCAAGGACAGCCATCCACCCCCCAATCAGTGCAGGACCACTCAGAGGAGACTGGTCAGGAAAATCGAATTGCATGGGGTGCAGTTTGATGAAAAGACTCATGCCCAGATCAGAGTTTCTACACAACCGAAGTGCGCCAGGTCTCTGAAAAGCCAGAAGTACCTATAAGGTCAACCATTAAACCCTGTGCTGCACAAAAAGCCTTCCTTAGGGAAACAGCAGCTAAGCAGCAATTTAGTTCAATTACACAGCTGAAGTACTGGTGCCCACAGGAAGTTCCCCCATTTTAGGAGTAAGCAAAAGACAAAAAATTAGTTCTGCCCCAGGCACAACACCAGTGCCTCAGGGCCCACCAGGGGACCTGAGGCATGGATCTGGGGACAGGACCCCCCCCCTCAAGCAGGCACAATGCCAGTGCCTTGGGGCCTGACTGGGGTCCTGAGGCATCAAGCCAGGGACCGGACCCCCCCCCCAATCAGGCACACCGCCAGTGCCAAGGAGCATGCCAAAAACATCACCTCCAGGTGGGTGGCTCACCACAGCCACCACAGTAACCATGGCTGCCGCGAAAGTGTCTAGACGTCACAACTGCCATGCAGATGGTCTGCCAGCCACTGGAGTGCATCGACACAAGTAGAGTCACCATCAGAGACCAAAGTAAAGAAGAGGATGTCTCTCTGCACAAAGCCCACTCCAGAGTAACAGAAGAAGCATATGCTCTATGATAATATTGGGGGAACTGAACATACCTCTCAGCATTGGACAGATCATCTAGGCAACAAATCAACAGAGTAAACATTATTCTTTCAGAGGGAGAGAAGAAATGTAGCATTATCAGTGGAGGGAGGGGGGAGGGAGAGGGGGATTGGGAGAGATTGGACATGGGGCATAAAGAATAAGTACAATTTGTAACAATATATATACTAGTAACATTGATTTGATGAACATATGTCAACATTGAACTCCAAAAATATGTATAATCAATTATGATTCAATAAAAATTAAAAAATAAATTTATATTTAAATATGCAAAAAGTGCCCCCTTTCCCACCCTTTCTTAGGATGTAGTTCCCTAAATGAGAAAGAAAAAGGTACAGGCTACAGAAAACAGTGGATCCAATCTTAGAGATGGGGTAAAAGTTAAGTCCCAGAGTTAAGAGCAGACTGATCCAGATTGGAACAGGAGGATAAAGGGTCCCAGGAAGGAGGTCTAGGGTCTAGTGGAAAAGGATTCCATGCAAGTGTGCTTGAAAGGATAGAAAAACCTTAAGATATGATAAAGGAATATTACTCTTTTGTCAACATGGGGGGGCCAGTTGGAAACTCTAGGAAAATAAAAAAGCAATACAAAAAGGCATTGTCTAAATAAGATACAAAAACAAACAAACAAACAAAACAGAGCCCAACTTTAAGCACTTGGTGGAATGTAAGAAAAAGATTCCATTTAATTATTAGGTTAGAAAATTTCTCCCTTTGAACAAAAAGGGTTTGTGACATTGAACCTGTGCAATATGACTTATAATCCTAGCACACTACTTGACTCTGCAGTGAACAATATCTATGTAGCTATAACAACAAATATTATTAACTGGTTTTCAATTTAGAGACAATCTAAGGACAAAACACTCAAGATCTGGTTGCAGAACAGTGCGAGTTTTAAGTCTTGTTAATGTAGAAGTAAAACATGAGGTTGTTGAAAGGTATGAGGTGGAAGGTGCACCCAGAAGCTAAAGCGTTTCATGAGGTAATTTTTTGAAGTGGGAGAACACACCAGACAACCTCAGGAAGTATATCAATGCCAACACACAAAATCCCAGGTCTTTAGTATTTTCTTATAGCCTTCATCCGTGCTGGACAGAATAAGCCAGGCATCTTCCACTAATATAACACATACTAAATTCTGATATGCTTTTTTAAGTAAAGGTTTGACTTAAAAACTTTCCATTCCAGTCCACTCAGTGTAGTTCAGGGACTGGCAAACTTTTTCTGTAAACAACTAGACAATATCTTCAGTTTTGTGGGCCAGACAGCCTTTACGTAATTTTGTTGGCATCCCAGTTGGGCAGTTTCCTGCTTGCCAGCTTCAGTCCACCATACCTTTGCAAATTTTACCATCATTCACTGGGCTACAGCCACATCTCCTCCAACAACACTGAATCTTAGCTTGGATAGGGGCAGCCCTATTCCAAATCTGTTCCTTCACTTGGTGTTCTGCCTCCGCCCTAAAAGTAGTGACTACTCACTATATTTTCTATTTCTGTATTTTTTTTTAGAGATCTCTATACCTTAGTGGGTTTTTCTTTTTTTTTTTTTGGACCAGTAAATCTTAGCTTGGATAGGGGCAGCCCTATTCCAAATCTGTTCCTTCACTTGGTGTTCTGCCTCAGCCCTAAAGGTAGTGACTACTCACTATATTTTCTATTTCTGTATTTTTTTTTTAGAGATCTCTATACCTTAGTGGGTTTTTCTTTTTTTTTTTTTGGACCAGTAAGGGATGCAACCCTTAGCTCGGTGTTGTCCCAACCACGCTTAGCCAGTGAGCGCACTGGCCATCCCTATATAGGATCCAAACCCACGGCCTCGGCGCTATCAGCACTGCACTCTCCTGAGTGAGCCATGGGGCCGGCCCTATACCTTAGTGTTTTGCCCTTAGTAGTTAATAGTTAATTCCCTTTTTTTGTTGTTAATAATGTTTATCTAGGTTGTCTAGAACTAACAATATCATATTGTATATTTCTAAATAGCTAGAAAAGAGAATCTTGACCATAATCACCTCAAAGATAAATGTTCAGATGATAGATAATATACTATCTACTCCAAGTGAATCATTGTACAATATATGCATTTATTAAAAACAACACACTGTACCCCACAAATATGTACAATTAAATTTTGAAATAAAAAAAAAAGTTTTCCTGTTCAAATTACTGTGTGTAATCTCTCTCTCAAATGGGTCCTGACATATATTTCAATAATTACATTAAATATAAGTGTCTTAATACTAATTAAAAGGCAGAGATTGTCCTATTGGATTTTTTAAAAAGCAAGTCCCAACTATCTGCTGTCTACATGATACCTGCTTTAAATATAAAGACAGAGACAGGTAAAAAATGAAAGGACAAGCTCAGTTGCTTAGAGCTCCATGTTATAACACAAAGGTGAAGGGTTCGGAACCCCATACTGGCCAACCACCAAAAAAAAAAAAAAGTGAAAGGACAAAAAAAGATATACCATTCAAACACTTATAAAAAGAAAGTAGTAGTGGCTATATTACCAGGGATAGAGAGGGATGGACATTTTGAATGATATAGGGACCAATTCATCAAAGAGACATCATATTTACTGAGTGCTTATGTGCCAGGCACTGTGTGTTGTGTTCATTCTCACATTTGTCAAACCTTATAAGGTGGGTATTATTGGACATTTATCAAAACCTATAAGGCAGGTATTATTATCTCCATTTTACAAGAGGAAAATAGGCTGTTAAGTGCAGAATACAGACAAGAACTCAAAATTTGAGCTCTTAAAACTATGCTACATTGACTCTCCAAAACTGAACAATACTCACAATAAGTCCATTTTTGTAAATAAATGTAAACATTCATACATAAAACTGTATGAAAGATTTTATAAATCAAACTGTTAAGTTTTTTCCATGCTATTTTTTTACGATAAATATGTTAACAGTTGTGTAACAAAATTTTCTTCAATAAATCATTTTTTAAAGTTTCATTTAAAAAATTACATCTATGTGGCCCTTTAAAAAAAACACAGCCAGATTTTTATGTGAAAATATATTCTACTTAGAAACTTCATTCTAGTTCACAAGTAAATATTCTGATTTTCAACTCAAAAAAAAAAAAAAAAATTAAGCAACCTGTAGCACAGCCTTACATATACCCACGGCCAACGACTCCAACTATACATTTTTAAAGACTTCGTTTCTAGTTAGGAATCAATGTACACAATCAGTAAACTTGACCTTTACAGTTAAGGAAAACTATGTGCAATTATTTCCCATCCACTGAGTGGGCGACAACAGGGCTGCCCACCTCAGAGACGAAATTTATGTCTCTGTATCATTTAAGGCAACCGAGTGCAAATCAACTTCTGTTACTACCACTCAGAGAGGGCAAAGGCGTACCAGGAGAGGCCAGCCAGTAGGTCGTCTCTAAGGTTTAACCAGACGCCAAGCCAGAGCGCTTCTCAGTCTCATCTTGGGGCTATAACAACACCCTGACAGCGTCTGTGATTATAATGCACAACACCAGGCGTCTCCCAAGGCGCTCCCCATCCGCCCTGCATCGGGCCGGCTCCCACATTTACCCAGTCAAGGGCACGTCAGAGCTTCACCGGCTGGGGAGCGCCGCACCCCTCAAGCGCACGGGGCGCTTATCCCAAGGCCCAACAGGTGCGGGTGCCGGTCGGCGTGGGCGCGTACCCCCACGTACCTTCGAGGGGAGTTGAGGAGCCGCTGCTGCTCATCCCCTTCCTCCTCGTCCTCGTCCGTCTCGGAGTCGGGGCGACAGTAGCAGTAGGCCCCGCTGCTCCGCTTGCGCTTGCAGCTGTCCGGGCAGTAACAGAAGCCGTGTCCGGCCGCATTGCCGCCAGGCTCAGGCCTTTGCGCCGAGCCCACAGCCCCGGAACCCGGCTCCTGCTGAGCTCGGGCTCGCCCCAGCTGGCGCAGCACTCGGCTGCTCAGCGAGCCCATGGGCCACGGCTCCCCGGGACTTCAGGGAGCGCACTTCAGGGAGCCCAAAGGAGAGGATCTCCCTCCATGGTCCGGCCGCCGTCGGCCTCCTCCCAGCCCAGATGCCTACACGGCCACCTTCTCACGCGCAGCCCCAACCGTTTCAGCGGACGCTACCGCCTCCATCCTTCGCGCGGCTCTTCAAGACCGCAGAACCTCACTCCCTTTCGCAACAAAGCACGGGCCGGAGGGCGCATGCGCGCGGCGAGCCTCCGGAAGGGGCGGGGAAAGGCGGGCGTGCGCGGCGGGTGGAGCCTGCGCAGAACGTGGCGCGCGTGTGCGACCGGATCCTGGATCTCATACCAATCTGATTTGTGAGGCAGTCCTAGTTTTTAGCGGTGGCTTACGCACCCCTTGGTATTGGCAGGACTTGGCATTCCAGGTCATTCATTCTTGCTGCAAAGATTCTTGAGCTTCAGATGCTTTCTGGGCCCTGTGCTAGGTAAGGGTCAAAAACACGACGCTATTTGGGCTCATTCTTGAAGGAGCTCAATGCGTCTGAGGGTCCGCCCTGCGGCCTTGCGGCATGGCTTCCTCTGAGAGGAGGACCTAGAATGAGGAGCTATACGGAACGCCCGGGTTTCCTCAACATCAACCCTCCCCTGCTGCAGACGTGAAAGGAACCCACTGGGTTATTGCGAACGTTCCCTGCACTCCTTTTCTCCCAGGGACAATAGGACGTCTGAGTAAGGTAGGGTCAAGGCTTAAAGTGCCTTCAGGAGGCCTTAGCAAAATTTACAGATGTCTGCCTGGAGTAGCAGCCCTTGTTATGAGCTCCGGACAGCCAGCTTTCACTCCCTGGCTCTCTTCTGCTATTTTTTAAGGAAAATATTTATAATGCAATATTTCAAATAGTGTACTATAAACACCTGTGGACCCACCACTAGCTTGAAATTTTATCATACTTGGTTAGACTTATTCCCCCCGCCCCAGCTTATTGAAAAAAAAAAATATTGTAGTTGATGATTCATTCTGTTTAAATAGAACAGTACAGACACGCAGAAGCCACCTGTACTCTATTTCATTGTATTTCTCTCTCCAGTGGTGATCACTATACTAAGAATGTTGTGCATCATTATTCCCATGTATGTCCTTATACGCACACCGTAAAATGTTTTGCACATTTAGACATATGATTAAATGGAATCATACCATACCTATCATTCTATGCCTTTCCCCTCTCTCAAAATTATGAGATTTATCCAATTAATCTGTAGTTAATTTTCACTGCTGAAAACTGGTTGACCTATAATTTGTTTATCCATTCCCTTAGTGAGGGAATAAGGTTATTCCCACTTCAGTGCTCTTACAGAGCAATAATGAACATCATGAGCAAGAGTTTCACCAAGCAAATCCTCAGAAGTGGATTTGCTGGGAAGTTTTCAACTTTATTAGCTATTGCTAAATTGCTGTGTGAATTCATTGCATCAATGCACCAATTTTTCCTCCCATCTGCAGTATATGCAGTTTGAGGGCCCTAGTGGACTGGTGTCTGATTCATGACTGAGAAATCTGAACTGAGAGAAGCTAGTTGAGGCAGCTTGGGGTGGAG
This sequence comes from Galeopterus variegatus, assembly GCF_000696425.1. Taxonomy (NCBI): domain Eukaryota; kingdom Metazoa; phylum Chordata; class Mammalia; order Dermoptera; family Cynocephalidae; genus Galeopterus; species Galeopterus variegatus. The sequence goes on along the minus strand of NW_007730964.1, from coordinate 136,663 downwards.
GTGGGAAGCAGAGAATGATGGCTGCAAGGGGATCAGCTTGCATGCACAGAATTTGTCAGCACAAAGGATGTGCAGGTATTTCCCACGGAGCAGATGTGCACAACCATCAGATAACCAGCATGGCATCATTTTAGATCCTGTCCCAGTGGCTTGAGTGGAAGGGCAAATAGAAGTCAGCACAGAGAACCTAAAGGTAACACCAAATTCCTAGAGGTCGAAAAAGGAAAACCATATTTGCCTTTCTTAAGAACTCACAGGTGTTGGGGCCGGCCCGGTGGCGCACTGCTACAGTGCGCCGCTTGGGAGCGTGGCGGCGCTCCCGCCAAGGGTTCGGATCCCACATACAGACCGGCAGCTCAAGCGTGGTGCGGGCGCAACACCGAGGGTTGCGATCCGTTGCCGGTCACGAAAAAAGACAAAAAGGAAAAAAAAAAAAAAAGAACTCACAGGTGAGTTCTCTGGTGTTGCAGTTAACAAAGGAACCCACAAGAATCAGCTTTACACCACTGCCAAGGTTACACAGGGCTTATCCTCTACCACCACAGCAATAAGTCATATAAGAACTTCCCTGTCCCCCTTTGTATTCTTCTCCCTGCTGCTACAACACAGGCAAGTTAGGGTGGTGATGGGAGAGTATGGAAGGAAGCCTCGGTGGAGAAAGAAGAGAAGCCCATCATCCCTTCTTCCCCAAAAGCCAGCTTCCTTCCTACTGGCAATAGGCCAGAGCTGAATGAGAAAAGAAGCCTCAACTGTAAATCAGTTTTGGAATTCTGACTGGATATATTAATTACTGGAATGACATTGGTTTATGACCTTATGGAACTACACAATAGGACTTCTTAAAACCTGATAGTGAGCAGCAAAGTCATGACTCTATCCTCAATCTGAATTTACCTCTAAAGACAGGAGAAGAATTAGGCTTACTTGAATAAATGTAAATAGACACTGGGAAGGAAAAACAAAGTTGCTTCATAGTTATATCTCAAAGTCCTGCTTGCTCAATATAACAAACAAACTTTTGGGTGGCTTTATCTTGCCTTCTAGAAAGCTTCTGCTCAATAACTGCAATTTGTTTTAAAACTTGGGCTGAGCTATATATTGCCTAAAGATAAAACTTCTAACAAAAAATTCACAGTGCTTCCAAAGCCAAATAAAAGTTGATTTGGAGATTCCGTGGTCTTCTGGGTAAGTACTGAAGTGGCAGTATTATTTCCTATAATTAACTGGAATGAGAAAGTATCACCTAAGTAGCTTTCAGCAATAGCTCTAGCATGTATAATAAACAAGTAACACTAAACTGAAAAACAAATCCTTATTATTTCACCCACCAAAATACAAGAGATATAGAATGAACATAGAAGGCAAGTATTCTTATTATAATAAGAATATAATGTTCTTTATACATTTATAACATTTAATATAAAGCTCTACTTAGTAGAACAGAGAGCATCACTAATTCCAGAGAGTAGGTTCATACATTACTTTATCTCATTGAGTAGTGTTTGGCATATGTGAACATTAGTTTTATAGCAGTAGGCAAAAACATAAGACTAAATTTGTTATTTTTTTTAATGTTGTAATTCCTACTAGAAACTGAGTTAACACAAATCCTTCAAAAATAACTCCTTTCAGGATCCAGGATGAAAAAACTCAGAAGTGGAAAAAGTCAATCAGAGAAAGAATATACTTCATTTTAAAGATAACATTTTTTATTAAAATTATTTTTCCATGTTGTATACAAAACTTTCTAATTAAATCCAAGTACACCTTCAGAATGATTATAAAGTTGAAAGGCACATTGCAAACATAAATTACTGCAAATCACAAAACCAAAAAAGATTTAAAAAATTATTTTTAGCACAAAAGTTTTCTTGAAGCCAAACTAAATTCAGAGCATTATTACACCATTACCAGAATACCTAGTTCAAAGCTTAATTTTTTTTCCATTTACTTTCAAGCTGGATTAAGACATTAACCATAATATTGTGGAATGTTCAGCATTTATGTTTGGTAACTAGATGAATATGATCTATATAACCAGACTTAGAATTTAGTTTGTCTGAATAAATTAATAGTTTTGGTATACTTCAACCAGGAGAAAGTGATCTCAACGTAGACGTGATGAAGTCTCCCATGCCAAACTTAATAGAGATCAACTAATGCTATAGATAAATCCTAAAAAAAGAGATTTGTGGATGCTTTCAATCTATGACTACGTGAAACAGAAAACTGGATGGATATTCTTAGTAACTGGATGCTCACACTTTCAAATGAAGAAATTACTAGCCACTCTATTTTTAAAAATAAGATTAGGGAATAAAGTGATTTTGGAACAGTCTTCCAGTCTTGCATTTAAAAAGTTTTTCACTGAGATGGATATTCTTAGTAACTGGATGCTCACACTTTCAAATGAAGAAATTACTAGCCACTCTAAAAATAAGATTAGGGAATAAAGTGATTTTGGAACAGTCTTCCAGTCTTGCATTTAAAAAGTTTTTCACTGGAAAGAAAATATGAAATAATGTAATATATTCAATTTCTGTGAAACACAAATGAGGAAGTAATCTGTTAAAAACATGGAGCACGTTTTTATTTCTAATTTTAAATCTCCATTTAGGTTTTATAAATTTTGAAATGCAAGTACAACTTTAAAGCATCATAATAACTAATTATACATGAATAATAATACAGACTGTCTATATCCTAGGAGGCAACTGTAGGCGTTTTAATTGGAAATAAGCATTCTGAGATAATTCTAATAGAGTGGGGAAAAATGAAGTTAAAAACAAATTCAAAGTATTGAGAATCCTCCCGTCCTTCTGGGATTTTAGTTTAGTCATCTCCTCCACAGAGAACGAGCAGCACCTTCCTGTAGTCTCCGGATGTGTCGCCCTGGGGAGAAGTGAAGCAAAGTTACACGAGCAGCACCTTCCTGTAGTCTCCGGATGTGTCGCCCTGGGGAGAAGTGAAGCAAGTCAGATAAGTGGGTTTTAAAATGGAATACACAGTTCAGTCATCTAAGTTGACTTTTTCAAGTTGTCTAGATTTTTCTCGGCTCTTAAAACATTTTTTTTTTGTCATTTTTTATTACAAAAGTAATACTTGTCTAGTGTAGAAAACAGATAAAAGAATGTAAAAATCACTCATAATTCTACCATCTAGAAATTACTATTCTTAACATTTTGGTGTGGGCATATCCTTCCAGTCTTTTTTTTTTTTATGCATGTAGATACCGACGAATGTTATGGGACTGCAGTATTCTATGTTCTGCTTTTTTTTTGTCTTCTTTTTTTTTTTTTCGTGTCCGGCAACGGATCGCAACCCTCAGTGTCGCGCCCGTACCGGACCGGGACCGGGACCGGCAATGGGATCGCAACCCTCGGTGTCGCGCCCGCACCTCGCTCAGCCAGTGAGCGGGAACCGGTCTGTATGTGGGATCTGAACCCTTGGCGGGAGCACCGCTGCGCTCCCAAGCAGCACACTGTAGCAGTGCGCCACCGGGCCGGCCCCTGTGTTCTGCTTTTTCACTTAACAATATAACCTGAATATTTCCCTATTTTATTAAATATTCATTTACAACATTATTTAATGGTTACAGACTATTCCACTGTACATAGGTAAAATAATATATTTGATCACACCCTCCCCCTCCCCATTGTTGGATATTTATGTTGTTTCCAATTTTTCTGTATTATAAATACTTCTGCAATAAGCATACTGCAGTTAAATTATTGTGCATTTTCTGAATGGCTTATCCTGGATACATTTTCATAAAATGGGAATTACTGGATTAATGACCATGTGTTTTCTTTTTTCTTTTTTTTTTTTTTTTGTCTTTTGTCTTTTTCCGTGTCCGGCAACGGATCGCAACCCCCAGTGTCGCCCCCGCACCGGACCGGGGACCGGCAACGGGATCGCAACCCTCGGCGTCGCCCCCGCGCCTCGCTCAGCCAGTGAGCGGGAACCGGTCTGTATGTGGGATCCGAACCCTCGGGCGGGAGCACCGCCGCGCTTCCCAAGCGGCGCACTTACCCAGTGCGCCACCGGGCCGGCCCTGACCATGTGTTTTCTTAAGCCTTTTGATATGGGTTGCAAAATAGTCATCCAGAAACATTCTATAATATCTACACAGAAATTTTTATGGTCTAATAATAGATCAAAATTTTTCTTAGTTCTTCATGAGCATTAGACAAGATAGAATATCTGTCTATAGGGTTCAAATTTTAAGAAACATCTGTTAAAATCAATCTTAATCTTAAAATCAAACCTTGTTTATTCTTTGCCTCACTGACCTGCCAAAGAATAAGGATGTGTTAAAGTCTCTCACTAGTATAGTATTTCCCTCCATGTCCTCTTCTGAAGCCTCAAATTTCTTATTTATATATTTGAATGCAATATGGTTTAGCACCTAAAGTTTCATGACAATTTACTCGTCATGAACTGTTGCCTTTGTCAATATAAAGTGATCCACTTTCTCCTATTTAATGTTTTTTCTCCTTATATTCTTCTTTTTACTGATAGTATAATACCTGCTTTCTTTTTTGCATCTGTCGAATGTTCTTTCCCTGGCCTTTTTCTTTAAGCTTTTTACATGTTATTGTATTTTAATTGTTCCTTATAAACAGCATGAAGTTAGATTTTATATTTTTACCAAGCTTGAGAGTTTTTTTATTATTATAACTTATTTTTTATAATATAAAATAATGCAAATACTATAAATAATGCTACTATGAAAATATAATATTTAGTGCACTTTTGCACATTTCATTAAACAATTTTATTCAAATTCTTTCATGACAAAAAAAAAAAAAACCCCAAATTCTTTCATGACTTTTCTCACTCTGGTAAAAAATATATATAAAATATAAAAATTGTCATTTAATCATTTTTAAGCACATAATTCAATGGCATTAATTACATTCGCATTGTTGTGCAGCCATAGTCACTATTTATTTCCAAAACTCTTTCATCATTCCAAACAGAAACTCTGTACTCACTAAGCAATAAATTCCTGTTCCTACCTGCCCCCTCCCAGCCCCTGGTAAGCCGTAATCTACTTTCTGTCTCTATGAATTTACCTATTCTACATATTTCATGTAAGTGGAACCATATAATATTTGTCCTTTTGTGTCCGGTTTATTTCACTTAGTATGTTCTCAGGTTTCATCTGTGTATCCAAAATGTCAATCCTTTTTATGTATTTATATATACCACATTTTGATTCATCAGTTGGTGGATACTTGGGTTGTTTCCACTTTTTGCCTATTGTGAATAATGTTTACAATGGTGTACAAGAATCTATTTGAGTCCTTATTTTCATTTCTTTTGAGTACATACCTGGAATTGGAATTGCTAGGTCATATGGTAAATCTATGTTAAACTTTTTGAGGTAGCGCCAAACTGTTTTCCACAGTGGCTGCATCATTTACATTCCCACCACTGATGCATGAGGCTTACAATTTCTCCACATCCTCACCAACATTTGTTATTTCCTGGGTAGGGGGTGGTGGTGATGACTTTCATTTGTTTTTTGGTTGTTGTTTTTTCTTTTTAAATTATAGCCATCCTAGTAGGTGTGAAATGGTATATCATTCTGGTTTTGATTTGCATTTCCCTAATGATTAATGATGCTGTGCATCTTTTCATGTGCTTATTGGCCATTTGTATATCTTCTTTGGAGAAATATATTCAAGTCCTTTGCCTATTTTTTAATTGAGATGTCTTTTTGTTGTTGAGTTTTATATCTTCTGGATTGTAAGCTCTTAACAGGATAAAAGTTATACCAGTTTATAGTCTCTCCATAATATAAGACAGTGAGTTTTCTCCAAGCCCTTTCCAGTGCTGGTTATGATCTCTTTAAACTCTGTTAAGGTTTTAGGTGCAAAATGATTTGTTTTTATTTGCAATTCACTGACTATTAGTGAGATTAAACATTTTCTCTATATAGTATTTATATACAGTATACTACTATATATCTCTCTATATAGTATATTACTATATATCTCTCTATATAGTATTTATATATATACTATATTTCTATATATAGTATTAATTATAGTGTTTATTTCATCTTTCATGAAATGAATGTTTTTTTTTTTTGTTTGTTTGTTTGTTTTGTTTGTTTTTAAAGATGACCGGTAAGGGGATCTTAACCCTTGACTTGGTGTTGTCAGCACCACGCTCACCCAGTGAGCTAACCGGCCATCCCTATATGGGATCCGAACCCGTGGCCTTGGTGTTATTAGCACCACGCTCTACCGAGTGAGCCACGGGCCGGCCCATGAAATGAATGTTTAATATCCTTTTGTCCAGTTTTCTTTTTGGGTGTTTCTCTTTTTTTCTTAGTGATTTGTAGAAGCTCTTAATATAGGGATATTAACCCTAAATTAATATGTTACAAATACAGTATATTTTCCCATAACTTCATTTATGATCATCCTCAAATCTTGAAAATATTTCACTTACAGCTAGCTTATTTCATCTGTACAAAACAGTGTTACCTCATAGCCTGTACAGAAATAGAAACAAGGTCCAATGCCTTGCAGACATAGTAACAAAATCTGCAGCTCAAATCACCTAATAGTTACACCTAGGCTTCAGAATATTTAATTCACAGATCAAATCCTGATATGAAGTTTGTTGTGTAGGTAACCACAGCTTCTAGGGGAACTGGTCTCAGCTTCATGTTTGTGAGATTCTTTTGGCTTCCTTAAGAGGCAAAATCCCAATCATGAGGGTTTTGAGGGATATGAATCATTTCTTATCACTCCCATGCCATCTTAGGACTGCTAGGAGTCTGGCGCCAGGGAAAGAACAGCAATCCGGAATAATAAAAATGCTTTCCCATATTTCCAGCAGACCTCTCAGCTGGCCCTGCATAGGATTCTGGATTTGGTTATTTATCTTTTACCATAATTAGGTAGACATGGAAATTGTGCTCTTAAAAGTATTCATTAAAGTGTAATCCCTGTCTAGGATCAAAATGAAATAATTACTGTATTTAAAAGGCAAGTATTTCCAGCTTCTAACCTGGTAAAGGTTGAAATGTATGTGTGAAAGGAGAAAGACTGGAAGTTTCTGCGGTAGAGTACCATCATTAAAGGGAATGATGTACGCCAGGAAGGAGGCGACAAGAAGTACTAAATGCCAGGTCAGAGCCCCATCCATTCATTAGTGCCTTCCCCTGGGCCAAGGCTGCTGTGACCTACCTTGATGAAAGAGTACAGAGACTTTCCATAGAGCCTCTTAAAGTTTGCCCGGATGTCTAGCATGTCAATCTCTGCTCGAGAAACCATCACTCTGATGAGGGTGTTATCATCTGTGCCCAAGCCCTAAGGAAGAAAACAAGATTCCTGCATATGAAAGCCTCACTGCTTTTCAGATAGTCCTCTTCTTCAGCCAATCAAGGCAAGACTAGGCTGACTTTCCTGATGATGTCCTTTGCTCCACAACCCTAGAGGCCTGAGGAATAGCCTCACTCCTTACCATGGTATTCAAGGCTCTCCACAACTTACTTTCTAGCACTTCATGTTCTTTTTTGTTTGTTTGTTTTGTTTTGTTTTTGACCAGTAAGGGGATCACAACCCTCGGCAAGGTGTTGTCTGCACCACGCTCAGCCAGTGAGTGCACTGCTCAGCCAGTGAGTGCACCGGCCATCCCTATATAGGATCTGAACCTGAAGCCTCGGTGCTACCAGCGCCGCACTCTCCAGAGTGAGCCACAGGGCCGGACCCTAGCACTCTGTTCTGACCAGAGGACACCTCCCTCTGCCTTTCTACAGACATTACCTGTGCTGTCCAGCCTACTTGCCTCACCCACAATTCCTCCCCCTGGAATGTCATCCTCTCCTTCCCAGCCTTTTCATCCCTCCCTCTCACCATGTAAAATCCTCCAATGTAAAACTTTCTTGAAGGTCCTGCTCAAATATACCAACTACTTTATATATTGTTTTTGGATCCACCTCCCAAAAAACAAATATTGGAAAAAAAAAAAAAACGCTTTCCTCTGTGTTGGGTCCTCAACTACTGTCTTACATTCTATCTTGTTATTACTGGTGTTTTGCACATACCTGCCTTCCCCACAAGGCTAAACGTTCTTTGAAAGCAAGGACTGCATTTTGATCTTTCCTGCACCTCTCATGGTTCTCAGCACAGGTGCTTGCATAGAAGACCATGCAGGGTTAGAAGTATGGGTTCTGGAGCTAGACCATAGTGTTTAGATCCTTGCTCCATTACTGAGGACCCTGCGTAAACTGCATATCCTCTCTGTGCCTTACTTTCCTCATCTGTAAAATGGGTTAATAATAGTACCTGCCCCATAGAGTGGTTGTGGGGATATAATTAATCTATACCTATAAAGCATTTAAGAACGGCGATCCACACATCATAAGCATTCAGTAAATATCACCGAGTATTATTACTAGCAGGCACTCAGCTGAGTGCTTCATCATCCAATTTGGTGAATTGATTTGGATATTTCAGCCTGAAATTTGGGTGGGGGATATAAGTAAGACTAAGAAGATGGACGTGAGGTATGCCAAAGTCATTCAAATGCTAAAAAGGAGGCTGTTTACCTTCATAGATTTATAAAGCCTTTCAGCAAAATATGCAGGTTTGTTCCTCATGCACTTTACTGTCAAGAGAAAAAAAAAAAGAAAAGATTACAGATAAGACCTATGAGGAAAGAAAAGTGACAGTTGTCCCCTCTGTTTCTGCAAGGTATCAAGTCATAGCTTTTGATTGCTTTGCCATATAAATTTTAGCCAAACAATGTTTCATGAACACGGGCTGTGCTCTGGGCATTTTCACAGAAAAGTACCCTCAATCTATCAAGTTCCTGAAGAAGTAATTAATAATGGCCATCAAAGCAAAGCAGCATATAGTTTCAAAATGACGATTACTCTCTCTACCATATGAGACAGTTACTAGTTCTAACCATTCACAGAATTGCAAGATGCAGCTAGTATAGTATTATCTTTTCCCATATAATGAGATATGAAGGCACAGAAGATATAAAATATATAAACCATGTGGCAAAATAGAAATCAGGTTGTACATTTCTTGTTTAAAATTCTGGAACACACTATGAGTGATTTAAACAACTTTTGTTTCTGGAAAAAAAAAAATTCTATAGCCCCATGAACAAGGACAAAAGTTTACAGACATTTGTTTCCCCACTCCCCACCCGCTCCCAGCTTACCTATAGCCAGCAGAGCATCTTCAAAGCTACCAGATGTTTCTGATTTAATACTCTGTTCAATGTCCTTCTGTGATATCCTTTTGTATTCATCAAACACTGCAAATAATAACAAAATGGCACCATCAATAACAAAGAATAGAGGACACTAAAATTTATGGAGAGATTGAGCATCTTTTAACTAGTCTACACTATTTATTCTTTGGCTTATCTCAAGAGGAAACTAATTAGCAATGTGGATGAGAACCCAGAAAGGATATAGTACCGTGGAATGAGCCCAAGTTGAGGAGGAAGGAATACTGTGATTCTTGGAGGACATCAGACAAGTCCTTTCCCTTATCCGGGATCCTGTTTCCTCACAAATAAAATGGAGATGCTCTCTGAAGACATTTGCTTTCTTTTTTCATAGTTTCCTTAATAAGCACAATGTGTCTTTTTGTAATTTTGACTTTGGCAATCACCTGTGTGTTCGTGTCTTTTTGGGTCATCAAAACTAGAGCAATTCAACCTCTTCAAAACTGAGTCACATTTGATAACAGCCGGTTGCATCTTTTAATAGACTTTAACATAATTAAATTTTTTTGCTTTTTTGCCAACTATTTTTGAATGTGATGGATATGTTTTCCTCTCTTGCTGTCTCCTTCTGGAGCCTTCTTAGGGCAGATATCTGCTTTATCTTTTTTTTTTTGGTGGCTGGCCAGTAAGGGATCCGAACCCCTGAACTTGGTGTTTATCAGCACCACATTCTAACCAAGTGAGCTAACCAGCCAGCCCGTTTATCTTCTTAGCATTGCCTTCTTTGGGGTACTGTCTCACCCTTCCCCATCAATCTGATTTTCACAGGGCTGTCAATCAAGGGACACCCATACCCAACACCATATATAACCAAACAACATATGAGGGTACTTCAAAAAGTTCATGGAAAGACTGTATTGTCTTTAATTCTATGTTTTCACAAATCTTTTGCAGTACCCTCTTACATAACCTCTATCAAATAAGTTCACCCAGTCAGTACCCATCAGACTTATCCTCCTGGGAATTTTTTTTCCTTCTGGAAGTTTTTAATTGAGCAAACCATGGGGATGGCCAAAAGCACTGAGTCATCTTTACCCTCAAAAAACATAAGAATCACTTGGGAAACCTGTTAAACTTCCTGGGTGTCATTCCCAGAGATTCTAATTCAGCCAGTCTGAAGTAGGGATTTAGGAATCAGCATTTTTAATAGAGACTTCAGAAACTCTGCCTTAGAAATAAAATCCATGACTCCCTTCTACTGAGATCCCCAAAACTGCTTTGATTTCTGTTCTTCCTGAAGTTTAGCTCTCCTTCAATTCTGTGAGCCAGCAGTATTTTCCATTTCCTCTCTTCTTACTTAAGTTGGAGTCAGCGTATGTTTCTTGGAATCAAAGAATCTAATTGACACACTTTCTAAGCCTCAGTCTTCTCCACTGTAAAATAGGGAAAATGATGACTACTCCATTAGGATGCTGCGAAACAATGTTTATAATTTGCTTAGCACTGCCCTAGAAGATAGAAAATCACTAACGAAACCTTAGTTATTGTGAACCCTCACCATTATTGTTGGTTGGTAAGAAAATTATGAAGTTTTCTTCATCCAAATAGTGCTTAAAATATTTTCTCCCAGTGGCTTACAAGCAGATATTTTATAACTGCCCAATTATTGACTTGTGCCCAGGAGTGAAAATTTCAACAAACGTATTTCCGTACTTTTATGCACTAAATCGGCTTCTGAGGACCTGCAGTTCTCGGAAAATACCAGCAGGGGGAGATTTGTGTTATATACCGTATTTGTAATCGGGAAAGGGAAGTCAGTGAAATAAGGAGCTGAGTCAAAAGTTGGTGCATCTCATGGTAGCCCATGACACTTATTCACAGGAGTAATCACCTATTTTTTTGTCACTATGTAATATCTGAAATAATTACAATTTCAAAATGTGTTGTATTTTTCAATTACTTTGTTTATGTTTTCAGTTTAGCAAACTCATTCTCAAATTTCCCACAAGCTTTGTAAATTGTATATGTGATTATAAGGTCATGGTGGGTTTATAAAGTTATGATGTACATAAACACCTAAAAAGCTTATATTAAAGATGAAATATCTTGTTAAATCCTTATTGCTGTTAACAAGAATAATATAAACCTAAAAACAAATATTCTATAGTTGTGTATCTTTCCCCAAAAGAAGTTAAAAGCACATTAGAAAGGTTAGAATTATTAGAAACAAATTAGAAACATTACACATAGGAAATAAAATTTGAAATTATCCACTATTCATCTTATGCAACATAATCTCTAAAGAAATCACTTCTATTAGCTTTACAGCTTAGATGTTAAACAGGAATAAATATCAACCAACATTTCTATTTTATTGCTTGCTGATTATTGAAAATTATTTTCTTAGTAACTAAATTAAAATGGAAGTCTTGGGGCTGCTTTAAAGGGACTGACTATAAAGGTCAGTGTCCTAGAAACAAATGCTAAACTTCTATGAATATGTTGTATATCTACTAATTATTCATAATTAACCTTTAAGACATCAGCCCTCATGCACATTATTGGATTCATACATTTCTAAGGTAAGAACCTAACATAGGTCAGTACAATCAGTTTCTGTACCAAGTGAAAGGGAAAAGGTTACTGATTAATTATGGGCACTACAGTTTTCACTGTATGTCAAATAGTTCCTTTGGGAAGTGAGGTAAGTGCCTTACCATGTAACAGATGATTTCGGTTCCGAGAACAGAGAACAGATAGAAATTTCACCTCATCTGTCCCCCATTTCTTTTCTCCAGCCTCATACAGGTCCTGAAGCCAAACAAAGCCCAAGTTTAAAACACCAAAGAGAATGTGCCAGGACAAATGCAAATATTTCTAGAACTTCAGCAAACTGAGCTGGCTTAGTTTTATTTTGTTGGTGATGGGGATAGAAGTAGTAGTGGTGGTGAGTGGAATTGACTCAGAATTTTTCCTTAGGCATAAGACTAATGGAACCCTACAGTACCTCCCTGGGAATCAAGGAAAACACCAGCAATTCCTTATATGCAGACTACATAGTTCTATCTTAAGAGCTAAAAGGAATGCCCTAGACCTGGGCTGTCCCATACAGTTACCACTAACCGCATGTGGCTATTGAAATTTTCATTAATTAAAATTATTATTTATGGGCCAGCCCGGTGGCGCACTGCTACAGTGCGCCGCTTGGGAGTGCGGTGGCGCTCCCGCCGAGGGTTCGGATCCCACATACAGACTGGCCGCTCACTGGCTGAGTGAGGTGCGGGCACAACACCGAGGGTTGCGATCCCGTTGCCAGTCCTGGTCCGGTACGGGCACGACACTGAGGGTTGCGATCCATTGCCGGTCACGAAAAAAGACAAAAAGGAAAAAACAAAACAAAAATATAAATAAATAAAATTATTATTTATTTATTTTATTTTTTTCATGTCCGGCAACGGATCGCAACCCTCAGTGTCGTGCCCGTACCGGACCAGGACCGGCAACGGGATCGCAACCCTCGGTGTTGTGCCCGCACCTCACTCAGCCAGTGAGCGGCCAGTCTGTATGTGGGATCCGAACCCTCGGCGGGAGCGCCACCGCACTCCCAAGCGGCGCACTGTAGCAGTGCGCCACCGGGCCGGCCCCAGCTTTGCATTCTTTTTTGCTCTTTTCTAGCCTTTCTCTAAGCCTAGCTAGGGAATCCTT
>NW_007730964.1:91584-123738 GCF_000696425.1 Galeopterus variegatus | reverse complement strand
AAGGATTCCCTAGCTAGGCTTAGAGAAAGGCTAGAAAAGAGCAAAAAAGAATGCAAAGCTGGGGCCGGCCTGGTGGCGCACTGCTACAGTGCGCCGCTTGGGAGTGCGGTGGCGCTCCCGCCGAGGGTTCGGATCCCACATACAGACTGGCCGCTCACTGGCTGAGTGAGGTGCGGGAGCAACACCGAGGGTTGCGATCCCGTTGCCGGTCCTGGTCCGGTACGGGCATGACACTGAGGGTTGCGATCCGTTGCCGGTCACGAAAAAAGACAAAAAGGAAAAAACAAAACAAAAATATAAATAAATAAAATTATTTATTTATTTATTTATTTTTTTCATGTCCGGCAACGGATCGCAACCCTCAGTGTCGTGCCCGTACCGGACCAGGACCGGCAACGGGATCACAACCCTCGGTGTTGCGCCCGCACCTCGCTCAGCCAGTGGGTGGGAACCGGTCTGTATGTGGGATCCGACCCCTCGGTGGGAGCGCCGCCGCACTCTCAAGCGGCGCACTGTAGCAGTGCGCCACCGGGCCGGCCCTCATTAATTAAAATTAAATAAAATGGTGCTGATAACACTAAGGTCAAGGGTTCCGATCCTCTTACCAGCCAGCTGTCAAAAAATAAACAGATAAATTGATTTAATTTAATTTAATTTAAAATGTAGCTCATCAGTCACACTAGCCATATTTCAAGTGCTCACCGGTTACATGTAGCCAGTGGCTACCTATATAGGACAGTGCAGATGTAGAATGTTTTCATCAGCACAGAAAGTTCTATTGGACAGCCCTGCTCTAGAATGATCTGTGTGCCTGAGGCTACAGAAGGTCTCACAGTAGAATCAGGACACTATTGGTAATTGCTTAGGCTCCAACAAGATAAGAATACAAGAAGTTGACTCTAGCTACCAAGAAAAAAAAAACAAAAGACAAGTTGATTCTGCTCACTTTAACTATATTATTGATAAATCAAAACTACTGTTCATTTATAGTAAATAGCTGGCCTCTTAAATTTCTCAAAATGGACTTCTAAAAAAATGTTTAAAATTTATTTTTTATTTTTAAATTGAAGTATGATTGATTACACATATTTTGGGGGGCACATTGACTACCATCACCTGTGTATAACATGCGTTGACTGAATCAATGTTATTAGCATGCTCATTATTACAAATCATAATTATTATTTATGCCCCTTAACCCAGTCCTTCCCCACTGCCCTCTCCCTCCCCACCTCCCACTTCTAGTATCCAGAGATTTGTTCTCTCCTTCTGAAGGATCAATGTATTATTGTGGTCTTTTCTTTTTCTTTCCTCCCTCCCTACCCCCCCCCCCCCCTTAGGAATGAGAAAATGTGGTATTTCTCTTTCTGTGTCTGGCTTATTTCACTTAACATAATTTTCTCCAAGCTCATCCATGTAGCTGCAAATGGCAAATTTCGTTCTTTTTTATGATTGAGTAGTATTCCATTGTGTGTATATACCACAATTTCCTTATCCAGTCATCTGTCAATGGACATTTAAGTTGGTTCCATATTTTGGCTATTGTAAATAGAGCTACGGTGAACATGGGAGTACAGGTATCCCTTCAACATGATGTTTTCCATTCCTTTGGGTATACCCAGAAGTGGGATTGCTGGATCATATGGTAGTCCTATGTGTAGTTGTTTCAGAAACCTACATACTGTTTTCCATAATGGCTGTACTAATTTACAGTCCCACCAACAGTGTAGGAGGATTCCCCTTTCTCCACATCGTCACCAGCATTTGTTATTCTCGGTCTTTTTAGATACTGATCAGTCTAATTGGGGTGAAATACATCTCAGTGTGGTTCTGATTTGCATTTCCCTCATGATTAGTGATATTAAACATTTTTTCATATGCCTGTTGGCCATTTGTATGTCTTCCTTTGGAACATGTCTTTGAAAGATCTGTCTTAACTGACACATATTGTCACTCATTGGATCTACCTCCATCTTCTCTGTTTCTTCACTTCTTTCTCTGATTCCCTCACTGCTTTAGAGTCAATTTACATAATCATAGAATTAAAGCTGGAAGAGCTCAAAGAGTTAATCTAATTCAATGCTTCTTTTTTTTTTTTTTTTTTTTTTTTTTTGTCTTTTTCCATATCCAGCAACGGATCGCAACCCTCAGTGTCACCCCCGCACCGGACTGGGGCCGGCAACGGGATCGCAGCGCTCGGTGTTGCTCCCGCGCCTCGCTCAGCCAGGGAGCGGGAACCAGTCTGTATGTGGGACCCGAACCCTCAGCAGGAGCGCCGCCGCACTTCCCAAGCGGTGCACTGTAGCAGTGCGCCACCAGGCCGGCCCCGAATTCAATGCTTCTTTTTTTTTTTTTTTGTCTTTTTCCATATCCAGCAACGGATCGCAACCCTCAGTGTCACCCCCGCACCGGACTGGGGCCGGCAACGGGATCGCAGCGCTCGGTGTTGCTCCCGCGCCTCGCTCAGCCAGGGAGCGGGAACCAGTCTGTATGTGGGACCCGAACCCTCAGCAGGAGCGCCGCCGCACTTCCCAAGCGGTGCACTGTAGCAGTGCGCCACCAGGCCGGCCCCGAATTCAATGCTTCTTAAACTTGAATCTCAGTCGGCTTGTGACTGCTTGTGATAATTTGTTTTATTTGTCAACTTGACTGGGCCATAGAGTGCCCAGATATTTGGCCAAACATTATTCTGGGTGTTTCTGTGAGAGTATTTTTGGATGAGATTTACATTTGAATCTGTAGACTGACTGCTATAGATTGGAAGCTCCCCCCCTCCCAACCTCATTGAAGCTTAAATCCCCACTGTAACTGTTGAGAGTGGGAAATATGGTAACTGAAAAGTGGGACCTTGATGAAGTGATTAGATTGTAGGACCATGCCGTAGTGAATGATTAATAAGGTGGTCAGAGGCATGGTTCTGAGGGCTTTAAAAGAACACATAAGAGGTTAGTCTTTCTTCACTCTGCCATTTTCTGCCACGTGAGACCCCTGTGTCACTGTTGCCCCCACCAAGGCCTTCACCAAATGAATTCCCTGGACTTTGGACTTCCCAGCCTCTGAAACTATAAGCAGTAAATTTCATTTTCTTACAGATTACCCAGTTCCAGGTATTTTGTTATAAGCAACAGAAACAGACTAATATATCAAGTAAAGCAGACTGCCTTTCTAATATTGGTGGTCTTCGTCCAATCAGTTGAAGGCCTCAATAGAACAAAAAGGCTGACCTTTCTGTGAGAATCTCCTGCCTGCTTATCTTTGAAATGAGATATTGTTTTTTTTCCTGCCTTTGGATTTGAATTGAAACACCAGCTCTTCCTGGGTCTTGAGCCTGTTCGCCTTGGTATAGGACTATTATTACCATCTGTTCTGGTTCTCAGGCCTTCAGACTTAGACTGGAACAAAACCATCAGCTCTCCTGGGTCTTCAGCTTGCTGACTCACCCTGCAGATCTCAGTTCTTCCCCCCCCATAATATTATGAGTCAATTCCTTATAATAAATCAATTTACCTATATGTACATGCACACACTCTATTGGTTTCTTTGAAGAACCCTGACTGATATACTGCTTTAATCAATAAAGTGTGGCAGAAGCGACTCTGTGATTTCCAAGGCTAGATCATAAACAGTCATGCAGCTTCTATGCCGTGCTCTGAGAAGCCCAAACCATACACATATTCCTCTTCCTTCTAATGGAAGCAACAGGTTCTTTTCTGCCTAAACCATAGTGGTTTGTATCTCACACACTGAATGGGACTAAGTTCCTCTCTATGGCTGTGTATTGGTTAAGAGTACAGGTCTAGATGTAAATTGCTTGGGTTCAAATCCCAGATCTGTCATTTATTATCTTTCTAAACTTGAGCAAGGAACTTCACTTCTTTGAGCCTCAATTTCCTTGTCTATAAAATGGAGATAGCAATACTAACCTCATAGGGTTATTGCAAGGATTCAGTGATATACTTAATACCTGGAAAGGACCCATTTTTTATTAGCTATTATTAGTGTTTTCTGGCCACAGCTGATCAGACCAGGGGTTGGTGCCAGGGCAACCATCAGTGGGCTGGGTATTAGGGAAGAAACTGCCTCCTGAGGGTTGGTATTAATTTTACCCAACAGGGTATATACACTGTGCCCAGCTGTTTTACACAGGTCCTACCAAATGTTCTCTTTGGGAAGTAAGAATGCACAGTGAACAAAGCAGAGGCAGGTCCCTTCACCTCCAACTGACTCAGAAGAAATTCAGTGGTTCCCTTGATCAACACACCATGGTCTTGGTGTCAAGAAACCTGGAACCCAGGAGAGCATATATTATGATGTCCAGTGCCACCCCAAGCCCAAGGTACCTCTGCAAGAAACAAAGATTATCTGTGGGAATCTTTTTTTCATAATATATCTTAGCCTGGCCAATATAAGAGGCTGTACATCAACAAAGGCCTGTCTTACTGAAAGAAGAGACGGAAACTGGAAGAAAGAAGATGCAGTTCTACCAACCTGGGCATCCTGTCTCATGAGAGCATCATCCAGATAATTTCCTTCATCTCTGCCACCCTGAGGATGAGAAAAACAAACTGAAGATTTGGGGAGCACTGTTAAGACAGAAGGCTTGGCAACTCAAGGATAAGGTAATTAGACAAAATGCCACAATGGGTGAGGCTTTGGACCTAGGGAGGGAGGACAGATGTCCTCTGAATGTGCTTGCTTTATTACCGTGGCTCTGAGCTGTGCCTAGAGAACATTACCAACCAGAGGGAGAGCCACGCTGTGGCCCCTCATGTTGCACAGGTGTCTCTGCCAGTGGAAGGGGAAGGGATTGAATGCTTCTTGTTGACTGTTCCCTCCAGTATCTCCACCTCTTCCGCACCTCCCCCTGCTCCTTGTATCTTCCCAGCTGCCTCATGCCTTCCTAACTGGCAAATCTACATTGATCAATTTCTACGAAAAAGGGTCTGGGAACAGGAGAGAGTTGAGAGAATCTGGGAGCTGCAGCAGTGGGACTCAAGGACCACATCAAAATGCCTCCACCCTTCACCAATGCCAGCTCACAGGAGGGCAGGGTTGAAGCCTTGGAGGAAGGCTAGAAAGCAACAATGCAGGCTACTTTCCTCTAGTTTGTTAGGCTATTTGTACTGCTGTGCTGCCTCGATAGTCTGTGGAGAAGGCATGGCTCGTCAGTGATAAATATGGGAGGAAAAGAAAACAGGGGAAGGAGATAAGAGAAATAGGCAGGCATTATTAAATAAACATCAGAGACGAGAGGGAGGTGGGAGTTGGAGATGATTTCCAGGGGTCTGTTTTGAGTGTCGGAAGAACAGCAACAATATTAACAGAAACAGGCAAGTCAGGAAGAAGAGCTGGTTTGGAGGGAGAATGAGTGCAGGTTTAGTTTAGGAGGGCTGATTTGAGGTGATGGTAGAATATCCATAAGGAAACATCCAAAAAGCAGTGAGAAACGAGAGTCTAACACTCAGGAAGCAAGTCAGGGATAAAGATAAAGTTGGGAACTCATGTGAAATATCTTGAGTGTCCACCTTCTCTTTACTGGCATCCCTGCTCCCACCCTAGCCCAGTCCTGCTCTATTTTCCATCTGGAATATGAGGTAACTTCCTACCTGTTCTCCCAGCCTCCAGTTCCCCGCCGCTGCTGCTACACATCATTATTGCATAATCATTCTTCTGAAAATGCAGTTCATCAGTATCACTCTCATCATCATCATCATCCTGTCATCAACTGTCTCAAATCCTTGGCAGCTCCCTACTGCTCTCCAAATAAAGCGTAAACTCCCCCAACATAGAATTCCAGTTCATCCTTCTACTTTGCTTCTGGAATTACCAGCCTGGCCGTTCAGCCAGTTGTTCCCTGAACACTCCCTGTGTTTCCTGCCTGGAACGCACCCACCTGCATCTCTGCCTCTTGAAATCCTAGTGATCCTCCAAGTCCTCTCTGAACCAGCATCTCCGCCATGAAGGCTTTTCTTTGTTTCTGCAACCAAGATTTCTCCTTAAATGTTCTTTACTACATTCCTTAATCTTTTCATCCCTTACAGCAACCTGTGTTCCTGATATATTCCCTTATGACAATTTAAACTCTTAAAGCACAGAAACTGCCTCTTAATCATGTTCCTAACTCAGTGCACTGAGTAATAGGGACTCCTGGCATGTATTAGGTACTTATAAATACTGATTTCAAGTAGAACCAGGTGGACATACATGACTAGCCAGAGTCTCTGCAGGAAAAATAAGATAAAAGAACAGAGAGGCCCAAGAACAAGACATGGGGAATATCCATATTTGGGGAGCTGAAAGGATGAGAAAGGCTGGTAAAGGGGCTAGAGAGAGAGCATTTCAATAAAACCCACCCCCCACCAGAAGCAGCTGACAAAGGCAGTGACTCACAGCTGACAGGGACACCAGCACTCGCTGGAACATGAATGACGTGTCAGAACAAATGTCATCTTCAAGGCTCCGTCCGTATTCTAGCAAGAGAGTGAAATTAGCCACATCAGAATAAAAAGTCCTGCCTGATACATGACATACTCCAGAGCGTTCTGACCCCTCCAAGACCAGACTGTTTGCCAAAGCAGTTCGTGAGGTATTTCACACTACACACAGTTTTTCAAAAACTAAACTCTGATGAAATGCTAAAAGTTTATCTTGTCATTATAGTGGAAACAAGATATTACTGTTCCTTAAAATGGGAGGGTGGAGAAGGCTGGGGCTGAGATCCTCCCTCTGTGAAACACTGTCCAGGGGTCTGTTCTGAACATAGTTTTCAGTGATGCAGAAAACAACAGCTATTAAATGGCTACGGCTGAGTCACAGATAGAAGATAACCAGAGCAGAGCTTCTGCACCATGTTTGGGGGCAAATGGAAGGGGATGTCAAGCACAAATCCTAACTTGGGCTTTTTCTACCACATCTCTCACTGGAGAGGTTCTGAGAGGTTACCCAAGAGAAGCTTCACAGCCCTCAGGGGAGAAAACCTGCACTGTGTAGACGTGGGGATCTGGGTGCTAAACCCAAACTCCCGAAGTTTGGAATCTCCTGCTTTGAACACTCACCAGAAAGCTCTTATTGTGTTATTTTCTTTCTAAAAAAGTAATACATGTTGACTAGAAAACTTGGGAACAAACAAATCAAATGAAGAGGGAACACTATAATCTGATCACCCATAAATAATAATCATTAATAACATTTTGGTGCGTATCTTTCCACATTTTGCCCCATGTACACATATTATTTTTCTTTCTTTAAAAATGAGATCAGGGCTAGCCGGTTAGCTCAGTTGGTTGCAGCATCACTATAATCTGATCACCCATAAATAATAATCATTAATAACATTTTGGTGCGTATCTTTCCATATTTTGCCCCATGTACACATATTATTTTTCTTTCTTTAAAAATGAGATCAGGGCTAGCCGGTTAGCTCAGTTGGTTGCAGCATGGTGCTGATAAACACCAAGGTCAAGGGTTCGCATCCCAGTAATGGCCAGCCACCAAAATAAGTGAGATGATAGCATACTGTTCACTTATTTTTTAAGACTAGTCAGGTACAGTAGTGAGAAGGGAAGAAGGACTAGAGCAAGGAGTTCAATTTGTAACTGACTGTGTTAACTCTACCCTCAGACCAGCGCACGTTATCTTATGACTTGTCTTTTTCACTTTATATATACCACACAATTTAATTTGACTTAATATTTTTCAATATAAGTTTTAATGACTACACAATAGTTCGCTGTGTGACTGTACCATATTTTGTTTAGCCAAACTGCTACTGTTGGATGTTTTTAGCTAATATAAATAATACTGAATAAACAATGTGGGATCTAAACCTCTAGGCTTTTTTTTGTTATATTCTTAGGGCAAAAAGGCATGCATTTTAAAAAAGATTCCTCATACATATCGTCCTCTAAAGGTTTCTAAGAGGGAAGTAAATGGCTGTCATTCTGAGATGGCTGGAGGATATACAGCCCAGTCTAGAGGCTCAAAGAATCTCCTTTGATTCTTTGCTTGATAATAAGGAACAACTTTCTAAATCTCTGAACTGGGTAGCCTAAGTAGAGTGGTGCCTTCCCCTGAAAAGTCTTAAGAAGCAGTCATTTGCCTAGATAGGCATCTGCCTCAAAGCAGAGCTTGCCACTGAGGATTCCTCAGGGTCAGTGTTTCTATGAAGAGAGTGTAACCTGTGGATAACCACCCGCTGCTAGTCTCGTTCTCAAATCACAGTGAAACCTCAGCCAGGGCTACTGAGGATGTTACATACGCTGCTGGTAGGTCTGATTTATGCGCCGGATCTCCTCGGGGGTCCGGGAGGCCAGGATCTCAATCAGGCAGCCCTCATCTGTGCCCGCTCCCTAAACACAAAACCAGAGAAGATGGATGATATGAGCCACTTACCAAGTTGAGTCCCAGACACAGAAGGAATACAGCTATGAGTCTGAAGAGAGTAAAGACAATCTGCAGGCTTCTAGCAACAGGACTTGTTAACTTTTAACTGTCCTGCCCCAAACCTGATGTGTTTACTGTAAATTATTAGTAATAACCAACATTTCTAAACTGTTTACTGTGTTGGTTATTGTGCCGGGTTAGGCACAGTTTCTGCCCTCTGGGGGCTTCGTCTTTCCCTGACCTCCTCTGAAGGGCAGAATCTTCTGGCAAAGACTTTGTTACCTCTTTGCTTTCTGAGAGCCTAGCCCAGAACCCTCCATAAGGATGAGTACTGCCATGGTTGAGTAGGGTAATTGTATTCACATTTCCATACCTGGTCATTAAAAATCGGCAGGCCCCAGCTAGAGCACAGTGGATTGGTCATCTAGAGAGGCCGAGAACCCTTTTGCCAGTTCTAAGTCTACAGCAGAGCTAGTGGCCCCCAAGTTGTCAGTCATAAAGATATGTATCTCAAAAGTAGCTAACACGACAAGGAAGTTTCTGGAACTGCACCAAAAGCATAACTGTAATCACTCCCTGTTGAGCCACCGGAAGGAGCAAATGATTCCGTAACTTCTTGGAAAACAATTTTTAAATTACAGCTGCAATAATGTAATGTTTTCAAGTTGTCATAAATGAAGGAAAATGTTTCTCCTATACTTTACCCACTCTCGGAATGTTTGTCACAGTTTCTCGAGAAAGCGCATCAGTATTTGCACTAACAGCAGGGAGAGTGTGAAGGAGGAGCACGAACCTTCATGGCCCTTCGCAGCTCCTGCACATCGTACAGCACAGTGGGCGTCATCATCCCCAGGATCACCTGCTCGAAGTTGCCACTCAGTTCTGACTTCAAGTCGTCTATCAGGTCCTGCAAGGCAAGAAACCTGCTCTGCATACCTGCTACAGTAACTCACACCAGCCACTCTCCAAGTGTGGTCCGGGGAGGGCTGGGGTCCCTAAGACCCTTTCAGGGAGCTGGCAAGGTCAAAACTATCTTCCTAATAACATTAAAATATTTTCTGCCTTTTCTTTCTTTCTTTCTTTTTTTTTTTTTAAAAAAAAGATGACCGGTAAGGGGATCTTAACCCTTGACTTGGTGTTGTCAGCACCACACTCTCCCAAGTGAGCGAACCAGCCATCCCTATATAAGGAACCAAACCTGTGGCCTTGGTGTTATCAGCACCACACTCTCCGGAGTGAGCCAAAGGCCAGCTCTCATCTTCTGCCTTTTCAACAGTCGTTCTCTCACAAGTATACAGTGGAGTTTTCCTAAAGTTACTTGACATATCTGCATATCTGCAATTATGTCAAGAAGTTATTAAAATACTCATCCCTCTCCCAACTACATATCTGTACAAGACCAGATTTTCTTCATATAACAACCAAAACCACATATCACACCAAATCGAATGCAGAAGCAGATATGAGAATCCAGCTGTCTTACATTTAGCCAGACATTAAAGAGATTTGAAAAATGTAAAACAATGCCAATCTTCTAACTTTTTTTGTGTTTTGGAATATATAGCTATTTTTCATAAAATATCTATAGTAATATTTAATATATTTATTATTATTTTTTTTTCCTTTTTGTCTTTTTTTTACTGACTGGTAACGGGATTGCAACCCTTGGTGTCGCGCCCGTACTGGGGACCGGCAACGGGATCGCAACCCTCGTTGTTGCGCCCGCTCTGCGCTCAGCCAGTGAGCGGGAACCGGTCTCCGCATGGGATCCGAACCCTCAGCGGGAGCGCCGCCGCACTCCCAAGCGGCGCACTCTCCAGTGCGCCACCGGGCCGGCCCAGCATTTATTATTTTTAATAAATTACCAAATATGTATTTTTAAATGTCCTCAGTTTAATTTCTAATAGGTATAACCCACAAAAACAAAAAGGTCTTCAGTAATTTAAGATTATAAAGGGGCCTCACAATCAAAACTTTTATAAACACTGACTTAATTGTATTGCTTAACAATATATCCTGAATATACTGCCAAGTCAAAATTCACCTATGACATTTTTAACAGCTGCACAGATTTCTATATATAGATACAATATAATTCCTTCGACCAGTCTCCTGTTTCTATTCTTCTACATAGTACATTTAGTTTATCTTTGTGGTCATTCATGATTACTTCTTAAGGCTCAGTTCCTACATAGAAATGTAATTATTTGGACAAAGAACCAAATTCTAAATACATTTATTCACATTTCCTTTAAGAACCTGCTTAATAGCAACTAACTAATAAGGAGCTAATTCAAATCCAGATCTCTAATTCTCACAAACCTGATTCCACGACACTTTATTTTAATCTATTGTGTATATTTTTGTTATATTCATTCATACATATTGAGTGAAAGAATGAACAAGTTAATGCTCAATTGTTAATATTAACAAACTACCATTAGATTAGCTGAGTTCTGAAGTTGAGTATCAACCCCAAATGCATGTGGCAACACCACTTAAGTCTCTAGTATACACATACATGCCTATTTGTGCTCATTAAATTTCCTTGGGCATGGAGGAGAGTTTCAATGTCCAGCAAACAGAGCAATTCTGATCAGAGGAATCCCATTCCTTCCTGAGTGCAGTCAAGATCTGCCTGTGGATGCCCTGGGGAACAGCTGAGCCAACCCTGCCCCACTCAGCAATTTAGTGCTGTTTTTGGGAAGCAGCCTCAGTCTGACTGTAAAGTATCTAGAGGACAGGAACACTTATAGAGTTACTGTACTCTGAGACCTGGAGACACTCCCTGTTAATGTTTCCTCAATAAAAAGGTTCTCAGTAACCACACAGATGGGTTTTCAGTGATGTGAAAAGACTGGGTGGAATGAGTCTGATAAATGAGTCATTGAAAATGGAGGCAAAAGAAAGAGTTCCTGAGTGGTGTGAGACTCAAACCAAAAGGGGAAACATGGTGACTGAATAACCTCTGAATGCATAAGCTACCAAAATATGTACACAGAGTGGGGCTGGCCGGTTAGCTAGATAACACCAAGGTCCAGGGTTCAATCCCTGTACAAACCAGCCACCAAAACAAATAAACAAACAAAAGACAATGTACAAATGCACAAGCACATAAAGCCCCATTCTAGAATTTGAGGGGGTGTCCTTCAATTGAGGATCATCAAAAGAATGGATATATGCTACAAATGGAGTTGGAATAGACCTTAAATCCTAGGAGAGCCTACTTAAAACATACTGGATTTAAATATTTTAGTTACTTTGGAGAGTCTTTGTCCACAGTGGCCTACAAGAAGCCATCAGGGCAAGGGAAGCAGCTCTGGATGCTCAGCCTTCCTTGGTGCTCAAAAGAGACGCGGTTGAGCCCATACAACAACCAAGGCCCTGCAAAGACTTGGTTGGGAAGGGACCAAGCTTGGCCTTGAGGGTTGTGAATCAAGAGCTCGCTGGAGGCTCTTCTGGATAAGTGTAGCAGAGGAAACATATATTGAAACCATTTTGTTTGTTTTCAAGGATATCTTTAAACTAGACAAAGGATCCATCTTTCAAAACCCAGGACCACTTCAAGAATCTAAACAAGAAAGAGGCCCTGCTTCCTGTTGCCTGACAAGTCACCCGCACAGAGCAGCAGAGGCTGAGGCCTACCCTGCCAATGGTGGTCTTGTAGGCCGTCCTGATCTCCTGGCGCTGGGCAGTGTTGCGGTAGGCGAGGACTCTAATAATGGCGTCTTCATCGGTGCCTGGGGGGAAGTGGAGACAGTGAGTGACTGTGATTTGAGAGTAATGAGAAAGTGGGTTCCTGTGGGGACACTGGAGTTACCCAAACAAATGCAGAGAGCTTTCTAAGAAAAGAGGTCCCGTTCCGAGGGTTTGTCTATTTTACTGGGAAACAGAGGCTCGATTCGTCTTAACCTCTCCCTTAATTAGCTGTTTACCACTCAACAAAATAGTTACCTTCTCTAAGCATTAGTTTCCTTATCTATAAATGTGAATGATCATAGTATTGTCCTGCTCCAAGTGTTAAATAAAATAATTAAGTGCCCAGCACTTACTAAATGTTTTTTAAAAAGTTTCTTCCCCTTGTCTGGAATTCTTATTATGTCTTTTGGATCTCCTAGATCTGTCTTCCACTTTCTTGCCTTTTCTCTCCTCGTTTTTATCTCTTTGTCATTTCCTCTGAGATTTGAAACAACTCAAACTTGTCTTTTAATTCACTGATTTGGCATTTTGCAGTTTAAATCAGCTACTTGCTGCACTTTGTTTTTAAAACCTATAATTGTGTTTTTCATTTCTAAGCTGTCTTTCCCAGTCTCAAATGGTTCGATTTTTATAACTGCCAACAAATTCCCATGATACAACAGCCTACCAAACTTTTAATCATGAATTACAAATCAGAAATGTCCTAAATGTTACTTGCCTATTTCTGGCAGCAGCTACTACTAAGGGACTTTATTCTGATTTTTCCAGTTGGCCCCTTATCTTTATAACAGCTGGATGTTCATGTATGTTGGGTGAGTTTTCTGATTCCTCACTGTTTACGCTATCTGGGGAGTTGTGATGGGCTACAGAAATGATTCTATGGAAATATTTCAGGGAGAAATGAAAAAAACATAGGTTCACCACAGTTATTCTTTGCAACATTAGAGATCCAGAAAAGTGTGAGGAGTAAGGAGGAAGCTACAGAACTTTAAGTTGACATACCTTAGGGACCTACTTTCTGTTCTTGTAAAAAAGGGGGGGAAGGGGTGACAGAATCACCCTTTTTTCCTTCAGAGCTCTCAGCTGGGGGGAGAAGGCCAGTGCCTTTTGCTCGCCCACCATTTATGTGGAAGGCGCCACCCTTCCTCTAGTCGGCCAAGACTGAGCCCTCAAAATAGCTTTGATTTTTTTTATCCTTTCCCTTCCTCCACATTCAAATTTCCTGCCAAGGCATGCAAAATCTTGCTCTACAACCTTATTTTCATTTGTCCCCTCTTTTTAATTCCTACCCCTACCATTACAATTCAGGATGTCAGGGTCTCTTAGATAACTGCAAAAGCCTGTTAACTAGTATTCTTACCTCCTAATTTATCTTCCCAGAGTCTTGCCAGATTCATTTTCCTAAAAAGAAAAACTCTCACAATGTCCCTCCCCTGCTCAGAAGTACACAGTGGTTCCCCATCATCTGCTGGATTTACTATAGGCGCTAGTCTGGCATTTGAGATTCTACATTAACCTATTCACTTTTATAAATATCCACATAAAAGGATACCAGGCGGCCAAATTCTCAGACTTCGCTCTTGAATGATTGTACTTTACCCGACCGTACTATACCCCATTCTCCTGACCACCTTCATCACTATCTACTGGTTATATGCCTCCCTAACCCCCTCCATTTAGCATCATGATTCTGGCATTTCTTGTTCACTGGCCAATGCCTTTGGGCCATCCCTCTGTAGAAGACTCATATAGCAAATGTACCTCGCTGGGCCTGGTTTTCTAAAGCCTTACAGTTTCAAATATTGACCTTGCAAAGGACAGGAAATTTCCCCCAGAGCATTGAGTCTCCTCTGTTGCAAGATAAGAATCGTAACACAGCAAGGCTGCTGGTTCTAAGACAGACAAGTTACTAATTGATATGTAAAGTTACTAAAAAGTTGCTAGAGGGAAAAGAAATGTTGGCTAAATCAAGCCTTTGTTAGTGGATCACTTAATTGCCTAACAGAATGTCATCTGACTTGTTTTTACTGAATGTTACCAGCTTCTACTGTAAAACTTGTTAAACTGTACTTAGCAAAACCTCACCTATGTCTCTGTAACTTCCTGGTCTGGAGAATAAATGCAGGAAGAGAACCCCAATTCGTGGTTAATTTCCCAAATGGAAGGAATGCCTCTATCTTGAGGGTTCTGGGAGATTAACCCCTTTCTGGGACTTCTCACTGCTTAGAGATGGGCTTTGAGTAATCTTTGGCGGCTCTGTCACCCAGGGGAAGAGGGGTGACAACCCTGTGGGAGGCAAAGCAACATCCCTCCATGTCTTTGATCCTATAGGTGGCTTTCTCAGTAGCACCCCCAGGACCACCCTTTGGTACTTGTCTTCTCAGAAAGCTCCCAACCAGCCTACTCCAAGGACCTCCTGCTGCAAGCCACCTTTCCATTTATCCACTGTGACTTCCCTAGGCCCTCAGCTCATGCTATTCCACTCATGTGAAACACACTTTTAGCTCTGTTTATTGAAACTCATCTCCCAAGACTCAAGTTCTACATCTTCCATGAAATTTTGCCTGATGCCCCCAAATGAAATGTGATCTCCTCTCTTTCAACCCCAATGGGATCTTATTTGTGCCCCTCCTATCGCTATCATGTTATGAACTGATCATAGGTATTTCTGTGCATATCTTAGCCATGCTAGCAGCCATGAATTATTTAATCACAAGGACAAGGTTCTATTGTCCTCGTCTCCTCCAACAGTCTGCCTGTGCATGTAGACCCATCCATAGCAGGCATGAACAAGGGTTGATTGTGCCAAATGTCTCTTGACTCTCTTTTTGAGAATTCTGAATGCCATGTGTTCCACACTCTTAATTATACTGTCCTTGTGATATACCAAGAATTAGGACAAACCTGAATAAAAAAAATGGTGGGCCCAGTATTTTTTATTTATTTATAAAATATAAAATATTATATTTATTTATAAAATATCTTTTATTTATGAAAAAGGGAAAATGAGGAGAAAGACACATAGATTCAGGACAGTGTTCTGTTCAGGGGTGGGCAGCAGGGTAGCACAGTGATTTAACTTCCAGCCCTGGAGTAAGATGCCTGGGACCGACTACCTAGAATTGCTTAGAATCCTGACTCTACCACGTATTAGTTATGAGACTTTCAGCAAGTTAGCTAACCTCCCTAGATCTCAGCTTCTCATGAGAAAAACAAGCTGCTGTCAGGATTAAAACAGATAATCCATGTAAAGCATCCATCTTTATGCCTGACCTATAAAGCAGAATTTAATAAACATTTGCTGTTACTATTGTTACTGTTGGCATTGAAGCTAAGTAAAATGTACTCTTCTTGATAGAAAGACCGGGAAATAAGGTCTCATGGGTAAAGCATCCATCTTTATGCCTGACCTATAAAGCAGAATTTAATAAACATTTGCTGTTACTGTTGTTACTGTTGGCATTGAAGCTAAGTAAAATGTACTCTTCTTGATAGAAAGACCGGGAAATAAGGTCTCATGGTCAAGTGTTTTTACCCAAACCTCAAGGAGTTTTAATTGCACCTAAGAAGCAGGGGACACTTCCCTGGCCAGAAGTCCACACAGGCAAGGTCTTGGAGGTAGGGACTGGGCCAGGGTAGCCTGCAGTGCATCCCATATGACTGACCACCCAGCATGAGCTCTTTGTCCTCAGGGAGCTAACTGGAGGGTAGTGCACTAGAAGACACTACTAGCCTTCTCACATAAAATTCTATACACTGCATGTCGGTGCTGTCGCAGCTGTGCCTGTCACCACAGCAACAAGCAGAGGGACTCAAGGGAAAGACCGTGGACTTAGAGCTGGCAGGCCTGAGCTCGAGACCAGGTTCTGCCAAGTGTGAGCCATGACTCAGTTACACTTACTACGTGACTTTGGGAGAATTACTTGGCATCTCTGGGTCTCAGTTTCACATCTGTAAAGTGGGGCTAAAAAAACAATAGTAATAGTTGCTTTAACTAAATCACAGGGTTGTTGCATATACCCAATGAGATAGTGTTTGTGAAAGCTTTGTAAACCTTATGGCATTATACACATACCAGCACTAATTAGAAAACACATAACTTTGTAAAGTCTTACATATAGATTCATAATGTTGTAATTCAAAGCAGATTTAAACAATTGGGGAAATCCATAATGAGTGCATTAAATTTGAAATTCTTTATTAAAGGGAAGAATTAATGCCCCCTTACCCCCATCCAATTTGTCTTGAAAAGCCAACTTGTTCCCATTGTGTTTTCTTAAAGGGAGACCTACTCACAATTGCCCATGGGCATGCCACCTTCCGTGTGACTCAGTGATGCACAATGCATGAGGGAGGATTCATCTCCTGTGGGACACTTACCGAGCCCTTTCATGGCCTTCCTCAGGCTCTGGGCATCTTCAGCAGCGTTGAATCCTGAAGAAGCTTTGATGGTACCTCCTTTGGTTGCCTGAGTACACAGAGAATCATGTGACTGAGAGGTAGCACCTTACCAACATGAAGGCATCCCATTCAGCAAACATTTGCTGAGCACCTCCCATGGCCCAGACACTATTCCAGGCGGTGGGGACACAGCTGTAACCATGAAAATTGAGGCTACTGCTCCCAGGGAGCTGATGCTCTAGTTCAGGGGACGCTGACAGTAAACAAGCCAGGAAATAAATATTCTATATAGTGCCTGGTGGTGAGAAGTGCTACAAAGCAGACAGAGATGTCCCAGAGGGGCCACTCTGAGGAATGATGTTTAGGCTGACAGCTGAATGACGTGGAACAGCTGACCATACAAAGATGGAAGGAAAGTGTTACAGTAAGAAGAAACAGCTACTACAAAGGCCCTGAGGCTGGAACTAGCTCCTAAGGAGAGCAGGACAGAGGCCAGTGTGGCTCAAGGACAAGGATGGGATGGGTAAGCTTAGTTACACCACCACCTGGTAATCTTGTCCCCCCGAAAAGGAAACAAATCAAACCTGAATCCAATCTAGTCTCTAGAGCCAAAAACCAATTTACAGTAAACAGAAGAGAGAGTAAAATGTTAAACCACAGCAGAGGGTTGCAATCAGTGAAATCCAGACTAAGAAACACTGCTTAAATGATCTAGCTCCTTCAGCCAATAAATTGCAAAGGCCATTAAAAGAGAAAGAGATGGAGGGGAACTATAGTTTAAAAGATTAAAAAGACATATCAATAATCATAGTGTGTGAACCTTATTTAGATCCTGAAACAAACAGTTAAAAAAAAAAAAAGACATTTATGAGATAACTGGAAATTTGAACACTGACTTGATATTTGATGACATTAAGGAATTAGCCTTTAACATTTTTAGGTATGATAATATTATGGTTATATTTTATTTTATTTTATTTTTTATTTATTTATTTTATTTTTTTATTTTTATTTTTATTTTTTGTCTTTTGTCTTTTGTCTTTTTCCGTGTCCGGCAACGGATCGCAACCCTCAGTGTTGCCCCCGTACCGGACCGGGGACCGGCAACGGGACTGCAACCTTCGGCGTCGCTCCCGCGCCTCGCTCAGCCAGTGAGCGGGAACCGGTCTGTATGTGGGATCCGAACCCTCGGGCGGGAGCGCCGCCGTGCTTCCCAAGCGGCGCACTATCCAGTACGCCACCGGGCCGGCCCTATATTTTATTTTTTAAGAGGTTTAATCTATGTACTGAAATAGTTTACAGAAGAAATGATAAGATGTCTGGAATTTGTGGGGTTAAGTAGAGATACAGAGAAACAAGGTTGACCATGAGTTAATAAGTATTGATAGGTACAGAAAGGGGTTCTGTTTACTTTTGTATATGTTTAAACTTTTCTGTAATCAAAATTTAAAAAGAAAAAAAAAGAAAATCAGAGAGGCAGGCTGGAGCCAGAACAAGGCAGCCCTTCCAAGCGGGATAAGGAATTTGTATTTTATTGTAAATTCAGTAGGAAGCTACTGACAGGTTTTAAACAAGGAGATGGGGACATGTGATCTGGTTTACATATTAAAAAGTTCACTCGGGCTGCTGTAGGGAGATGCAGAGAACAGCTGAGAGTCTAGGCCAAGATCTGGGGGTGGGATATGATGCTAGACCAGGGTGAA
Organism: Galeopterus variegatus; assembly: GCF_000696425.1. Taxonomy (NCBI): domain Eukaryota; kingdom Metazoa; phylum Chordata; class Mammalia; order Dermoptera; family Cynocephalidae; genus Galeopterus; species Galeopterus variegatus. The sequence goes on along the minus strand of NW_007730964.1, from coordinate 105,553 downwards.
ATAGTTAAGATGGAAATAAACAGACAGACTCAGCACATGTTTTGGAGCAAAGGCGACAGAACTTGCTGATGGACGGACGTGGGAGGTGAGAAAAGAAAGGAATCAAGTTTAACTCTGAATCTTTTTCCCTCAGCGGCTGGGGAGAGAGTGGCGTCATTTACCCAGATGGGGAAAACTGGAGGAGGATTACTAGATTTGGAGTCGCAGTGGGGGATGGGATTTAGAAGTTCTGTTTTCAAAATGTTAGGTTTGGGATGTCCATTAAACATCCAAATGGAGCTGTCAAAAGGACAGCTGGTTATACAGTATAAGTCTTGAGGTCAAGTCCAGAGGAATACATTTAGGACACATCAGAATTTGGGTGACATTTGAAGAGATGACCCAGGGAGGAAGTGAACAGAAAAACAGGGTCCTAGGACAAGCCTGGGTCTCTCCAGCAGAGAAGGAGAAAGGATGACCAAGGAGCAGTCTTTGAGGTAAAAGGAAATCCAGGATAGTGTGTTGCCAGAGGCTGAGGAAGGAGGGAATGGCTAGTGCCCGCCATAGTGAGAAGCTTAGGGGTGAGGAGCACAGGAACTGCAGAGGGATAGAATCGGGTTTCATTTTTCTCACCTGATATTGGGAATAATGATATCAACTCACAGGGCTGTTGCAATAATGAAACAGGGTAATACAGGAAAGCACTTAGCACAGAACCCAGAAAAAGGTAAACATTAAAACAAAAACTCAAAGTTGATGTTCACCATCGTCATCATTATTGTTAAATAATGTTAACTATTGTTAAATAAATGACTTCACCCATATCGCTGTAATAAATATAATAGTTAGATTCTTGTTTCTATTTCTTATAATATCCCTCAGTGCAAGCCTGTGGAGTAATGCAAAGCAGAATCTAGGATAGAGCATTCATACAAGGTAGCAAAAACAGTGTAGAATAGAGCTAAAGCTTTCTTTCTTTCTTTTTTTTTTTGTCTTTTTTGTGACTGGCCGCTCCGCACGCCGGCCATCCCTATATAGGATCCGAACCCGTGGTAGGAGCACCGCTGCACTCTCCCGAGTGCGCCACGGGGTCAGCCCAGAGAGCTAAAGCTTTCTGATTATTTAATTTGATCCAAGGATGTAATGGGCCATCTCCAGGAATCAAGGATTTTTATACCCTTAGGGCAGTTCTCTAGCAAGCCAGATTTGAGCTCTTTGCACTAAACCACCTTGGCCTGGACCTCTCAGGCCCACTGTAGCACACATCAAGCCCATCCAAGTCCTCAGATACCACAGGATGTGAGCTTACTCTGCTGAAAGACCATCAGCAGCGAGCACTTAGTTGTCACCCTCTATATACCTGACAGAGGAAAGCAGAAATCTATAACATCAACTTTCTTGGATATTGCATCTGTTGAATTGTATCCCCCCAAAAAGATATATTGAAGTCCTAATCCCCAGTACCTCAAGATGTGACCTGATTTGGGAATAGGGTCACTGCAGATGTAATAAATTAAAATGAGGTCATACTGAATTAGGATGGGCCCCTAATTCAGTATGACTGGTGTCCTTAAAAGGAGATGGCTATGTTTTGTGGTTGATTGGTTGGTTGGTTTTTTGGCAGCTGGCCTATATGGGGATCTGAACCCTGGACCTTGGTGTTATTAAAACCACACTCTAACCAACAGAGCTCACTGGCCAGCCCAAGAAGCCAAGGAACACTTAAGATTGCCAGTAAACCACCAGAAGCTAGGACAGGCAAGGAACGACTTCCCTATAGGTTTGAGAGGGAGCATGGCTCTGCTGATACCTTGATTTTGGACTTGCAGCCTCCAGAACAGTGAGGCAATAAATTGCTATTATTTTACAGCCACTCAGTTTGTGGTACTTTGTTATGGCAGCCCTAGGAAACTGATACAGGCACTTTACTTTTCTTCTACTACTAAGCAAACTGGTGACTTGCTGTCAAAATTCCAACGTGACCTAACTCAGCCTTTGGCCCCAGCATGAGACAGCTTTCTGAGTTGAATGCTTTACAAGGTTCTTTTGGAACTCCAGTACTGAAAATTTTTTGGATGGAACACAAACACTGCATTCAAATTTAAAGCAAACTGCATTGCTGAGGGACACTATTATGGGATTAAAATTAATATCTAACAAGATGAATCGATAAAGAGATTTGCAAGGGTGGTTCAGTTTATCAATTATCAATTAGCATTCTTAGTGACTCTTTTTTATCCAGGCAAAAGGTCAAGAAATTTGTTCCTTGTTAGTCCTGTAAGTATCCTATTGATTAAATTCCAGGGCACAATGCACCATTATCCATTCTAAAAAGACAGGGGTTCTAACCCTGGAAGGCTCTTTGTAGCATCAGGCAAAGGAAATAGACAGGATGTGGGGAAGAAACACAAAAATGAGTAGCTAGAAATAGGCACTATATCGCAATTGATAAAATATTATTATTATATTCATAATGAAGATGATAAACATCAAAAAGTTTGGAATATTTGCAGATACAGTTACCATATGATCCAGCAATCCCACTACTGGGTATATATCCAAAGGAATGGAAATCATCATGTCAAAGAGATACCTGCACTCCCATGTTCATCGCAGCTCTATTTATAATAGCCAAAATACAGAACCAACCTAACTGTCCATCGATGGACGATTGGATAAAGAAAATGTGGTATTTATACACAATGGAATTCTACTCAGCCATAAAAGAGAATGGAATTCTGCCATTTGCAACAACATGGATGAGTCTGGAGAAAATTATGTTAAGTGAAATAAGCCAGACAAAGAAACAGAGATACCACATGTTCTCACTCATAACTGGCTGTTAGGAAGGAAGGAAGAGGCCGGCCCGTGGCTCACTCGGTAGAGTGCGGTGCTGGGGGGGGGAAGGAAGGAGGAGGGGGGGAAGGAAGGAATGAAGGAAAGAAAGAAAGAAAAGACCACAATACGTTGAACTTTCAGAAGGAGAGAACAATCCTAGGATACTAGAGATGAGGGGGAAGGAGAGAGGGGATTTGGGAAGTAAAAGGTCAGGCAAAGGGCATAAGAAATATCACAATTTGTAAGAATGATTATAATAATAATAAGTAAAAAAAATTTTTTTAAAGGTTGAAATACAATACAAGGGAATAATAATGAGCAATAAAAAGGAACAGAGGAACAAACTACTGATACATACAACATGGATGAATTACAAAAAAATAAAATGCTTGGAGAAAGAAGTCAGACGTGAAAGAGTACATACTCCACATGATTCCATTTATAGGGTGTTCTAGAACAGGCAAAACGAGCCTATGGTGATATATATCAGAACAGTGGTTGTGCTTCTGGAGTGGTGTGTAGAGCAGGGTGCGCACTGATCTGGAAGGGGGATGAAGGAGCTTCCTGGAGTGATAAAATGCCCTGTCTTGATAGAGGAATAGGTTACATGGGCATATACCTTTGTCAGAACTTATCTGCCAGTAACCTTAAGGGCTGTGCATTTTACTAAATGTAAATTGTACCTCCATAAAAAATGTTTTAAAATACTTGAATATAATGGCATGCAAAACATGGTCATTGTAGACAACTTGGAAAATTAAGAAAAAAAAATTAAGAAAATTAAAACACCCATAACTCCACCATCTACAGTAAATAATTTTAATATGATATAAAAGTAGTATAAACATATTAGCACAGAAATTAGATGAAACATAAGATTAGAGTGAATACATAACTTTTGTATCCTACTTCATTTATAATATTACTCTAAGCATTTTCCTATACTAAGTGGGAAAAAAAAGCAAAACAAAACTTATTTATGCTCTTATTACTGCAATTTAAAAAACATTATACATACGAGAAGGGTCTAAACTTAAAGTAATGAGAAATAGTTGGGAATTGCAATACTGCAACTATATAACATGGTTTTCTTTTCTTTTAAAAATGTCCTTTATCTGCCCAATAAATAACAGTCATCATGGAAAAATAGGTTCTAGGAGAGATGAGAGCAACTGGGGTCACTTTCCTAGAGTAGAAAGCACACCAAGGGGTCACTTGGTTACAGTCTTCACATGTAGGAAAGCTGCGTGCCTGTTGAAGACAGGACTAATATCCCATTAATTTTGAATCTCCAGAGCCTAGTGCCATGTCTGGCACAAAGTAGGGACACCATAAACATTTCTAAATAAATGTTCTCCATGTCCAGGGAGAATCAATCCACAAGAAATGGATTTTAAATGAAAGCGTAAGAGATATGGGGCAGACTTTGACTGCTGGGGATCATGAAGAAAATTCTAGACTGCTTAAGTATAAATAAAGTTAAGAGTATACTACTATTTGTTCATATAGTTTACTTTACACATCCATCTTCCTAAAGGAAGGCATCTAGAGCTGGCAGGATCTCCAATTCCTTTCCGGGTATACGGTTCTACTTCTATTATTCTTCCCAGAAGACCAGGGATCAGAATCACCTGCCAATTCAGAAATCTCATTTGGGTGGGGGAAGGAGAGCAGATGGCCAGCCTTAGGTAGAGCCACGTCTGCAGCCAAGAGGCTCAGCTTCCACCTCAGCGCTCGACTTCACAGAACTCTCAAAGGGATCCGATTCCATGCCTGTCCCTAGGATCAGATAACCAAGTTCCAAGGAGTCCGATCACTGTTGACAGCAGGAGGCAGACGATGCGCCCTTATTGCTAAGAAACACCCCTCATGACGAGCCTGAATGGCGGGGCTACACCACCATGTCGACAGCAGTCACCGGGTGTTTGACCCTGCAGGTTTTCAGTTCTTCTTTTTTATTTGCCTAAATATTCTAAAATAAACATGTAATGCTTCTGCAGAGAGAAAACTATAACTTGTTTTTATATTCTCAGGAAGTTAAAAGGATTCAAAGGACTCTCTTTGAATTAATTCTTCTTTTTTTATTTGCCTAAATATTCTAAAATAAACATGTAATGCTTCTGCAGAGAGAAAACTATAACTTGTTTTTATATTCTCAGGAAGTTAAAAGGATTCAAAGGACTCTCTTTGAATTAATTTTCAGGGTCAAGGTACTCACTATCCCTGAGAGAAATTAAAATGATGTTCAAAAAAACAAGGAAAAAAAAGAAACTGCCTTTTCACATCCTTCTCCCCTTTGTTGAGCAAACAATGCTTTGTTTTAACCAATAGTCCCTGTACCTGTCTGTGGCTGGCACCAGAGGGTGAAGCACTTGGCAACTTACCATGGCCATGACTCTATATCAAGATCCAAGTTCAGTCGCCCAACAGAAGTGGCTCTGTGACAAAAGCAGAAGGGAAATTACTGTGATAAGAGAAGTGGCACTAAAATCATTAATCAGGATAATTAGTAATTCACATAAAGCCAAGCCATGGGGAAATGACACCCAGCTTCATCAAAAGGCCAGCTATTGATTAGCCAAAGATATAAGGGCCAAGCTAACAGTTAAAGAGAAACTGTTAGAACAGTCAAGTTTATTATATCAGTAAAATACTTTCCTATCTGCTCTTCTGTTTGGAGATACAAGTTACAGAAATGATTCCTACTGCTTTGTTAGGGTGAAGTACCATTGCTTATACTTGAGCCATACAGTTGTATGATGTAGTGGATCAGAAAAGGTGCCCCCTTTGAGAGAACAGATAATCCAACTGCATCAGGGAAAAGTACAGTACTCTTCACCTACATTCTGATGTGTGTGTGTGTGTGTGCACACGCGCGTGCGCGCACATGTGTGTGTGAGGACAGACCAGTAGCCTAATCAGCACTAGAATCCTTTCATTTTCCAATGGCTATTTTCACTGCCACCATTTTAGGATTAAAAATGCTTCTTCCCTTTAAGCTGCAGCCTACACATTCAACTTTGTCCTCAGTTTTCAGCAACCTTTCCCTCATCAAGAAGACTCGAGTCATCACACATTTTTTTTTCAGTTGTTCAGAATGCAAGAAGTGTCTTCAGTAGGCTAGGACTCTGGGGGGTTGCTATGACATATAGGCAAGTCCCCTAAGGAGCAGGCCAACTGCCTCCTGTTCCCATATCTAAGTAATATGGACAAGTCTCCTTTCCTAAGCATTTAATTAGATCCTGATACTCAAAGAGTCATCCTAGAATCAGAAGCATGGGCATCCCTGGGAGCTTGTTAAAAATGCAGAATCTCAGGCCTCCACCCTAGACCTGCTGTCAAAATCTGCATTTTAAGTTTCCCCCAAGTATTTGTCTGCACAGTAGTTTGAAAAGCTCTGGCATAGACAACCTGACCAAGCAGCGCTTTTTAGCTCACTTAGATTAACACTCAAGCCACGTTTAGTCACATTCACTTTTTGTCTTCAGCTTTCCTCAGGCCCAGCTCCTTGTTTCCCACCATTCATTGCAGACTGTCCTCATATTACATAGGGGTTCAGTCCCATCTTAAGGGGAAAGCCAACTGGTTAGGGGGCACAGCCTGAGCAAAGGTGCAGAGGTGGAATGGGCAGTGGGTTCAGAGACAATGAGGAGACAAAGGCTCACCCAGGGAAGGCTCAGAGATAAGGTTGGAAAAGCAGGGGGGAACTAATTGGTAAGGGCTTTGTATGCCCAACTGAGGAGTTTGGCTTTAAAACTGTAGGTAATAGGAAAATAGTGGAAAGTTTTTTGTTATTTGCAGAGAAATGCTATAATAAAAGAAATGCTTTAGCAAGGTACTATACCACAGGATAGGCTGTAGTGGGAGAGACTGGAGTGACGGACAAGGAGTCAGGAAGACTGAAGAGACTACTGGAGGTACAGACAGGTAGAGGCAAAGACCTGGGTAGGGTGTGGCAATTGAATATGATATACATGAGATGTTTGGAAGGAAGACTTTATTGGATGTAGTGACTTGTGGTCTAGTTGATAGAGATAATGCAGTGAATAAGACAAAGAATCTGCCTTCAAGGAACTTACAATCTACTGGGAGAAACACACAACAAATAAATGAATAAATAAGATAATATACTAATAACTTTGAGTTTGCACCATAAGACTGAATTTTTAAAATTCTAGTGAGGAAACTGGAGGGTTTGTTGAACTGTTAACCAAGATCAGAAAAAGAATTAGTTACACATGTTTAATCTGGCCTGAGAAACCCTCTGGACTCTCATTCTTGAGCTCTTATGTACAAACCACAATCTAACTTAGTATGTAAGCAATATGGGCAAACTGAAAAACCTGACTTAGAGATGTGCTTGGGATGATAGCCAGGCCGTCAACTGTTCTGTACCTCGCTTCCTTTTTTCTGCCTGTTAATCTAACTGGCCATGTGTTTTTGGCTACAGTCCCTCTGAATCGTTTCAACTCTATTGGTTGCCCAATTTATGAATCATTTTTATTTTTTTTCTTTTCATGCTCAAATTAAACTTCATTGAATTTAATTTGCCAAAAATTTATTCTTTTAGCACGAGACTGAGTGAACTGATGAACATATAACAGGACAATGGTATAGAGCGGGGATCAGCAAACTACAGTAGCTCATGGGCCAAATCCTGCTTTTGTATGGCCTATAAGCTAAGAACAGCTTTTACATTTTCAAATAGTTGGCAAAATTATCAAAAGAAAAATACTTCATGACACATGAAAATTACATGAAATTCGAACTTCAGTGCTGATAAATAAAGACTTACTGGAGCACAGTCACACCATTTATGTATTGTCTGTGGCTGCTTTCATGCTACAACAGCAAAAATGAGTGGTTGTGACAGAGACCATATGGCCCACAAAGGTGAAAATATTTACTATCTGGCCCTTCACAGGAAGTTTGCTGAGCCCTGATATGAAGGATGATGTGATCAGGTTACCAGGAAGGAGCAGGCTGGGACAGAGTGATGCGAGTTGGCGTTCTCTGAGATTACATCTGAGCTAAAACCTGAATGAAGGGAGGAGACCAGCCATTCAAGTTGTGGAGGACTCTTTCAGGCAGAGTAGTTAGTACAAAGACCCTGATGGAGAAATAAGCTCACTGTGTTTGAGGGATGAACAAAAGCATCGTGAAGAAGGGCAAGAGTGGCATGAGATGAAGTTAGAGTAGGGACATGTGATATTGTGACTTATAATAAGAAATATGTATTTGGTCTTTGTCCTGTTCTTGGCACAGAGCTCCTAATATCCTTGGAATTTTCTGGCCCCTTTCAATCACATCTGTTTATGTTAATGAGGTGACTTTTATTTATTTATTTATTTATTTTTTAAAAGATGACCGGTAAGGGGATCTTAACCCTTGACTTGGTGTTGTTAGCACCACACTCAGCCAGTGAGCGCACCGGCCATCCCTATATGGGATCCAAACCCATGGCCTTGGTGTTATCAGCACCACACTCTCCCAAGTGAGCCACGGGCCGGCCCAATGAGGTGACTTTTAAAAAGCCCCTAGAGGGCTGGCCCGGTGGTGCACTGGAGAGTGTGCCGCTTGAGAGCGCGGCGGCGCTCCCGCCGAGGGTTCCGATCCCATGTGGAGACCAGTTCCAGCTCACTGGCTGAGCGTGGTGCGGGCGCAACACCGAGGGTTGCGATCCCGTTGCCGGTCCCCGGTATGGGCGTGACACCGTGGGTTGCAATCCCGTTACCGGTCAGTAAAAAAGACAAAAAGGAAAAAAAAAAAAAAGAAGCCCCTAGATAACTAGAGGATACAGGACTGCTTGCAAAGGGTTGCAATCCCATTACCGGTCAGTAAAAAAGACAAAAAGGAAAAAAAAAAAAAAAGAAGCCCCTAGATAACTACAGGATACAGGACTGCTTGCCGAGGGAACCAACTATGTGATTAGAGGGTTGGAACTTTCAGCCCCACCCCCGGCTTCAGTGGAGGGGAGAGGGGCTGGAGATTGCCTTAATCACCAATGGCCAATGATTTAATCAATCATGGCTACCTAATGAAGCCTCCCTAAAAAACCACAAAGACGGTGGAGGGTTGAATGGGGAGAGTGTTCAAAGAGCTTCGGGTTGGTGAACATCCAGGTGCTGGTAAGACAGGATAGGGCTTGGCCTGTGAACCAAAACAAGTCCATTTTCCTTGCAGAGGATATTTTTTACTTTTCCACTCCTCAGTCATGAGACCCCCCATATGTTCCTGATAAGAGTGACTGAAAGAGACTACTTGGTTGTTGGACATAATTGCCCTGATAAAATAAACTGAGATAAGGGGGAACAGATACTTAATGAGTTGCAAAACCCTTCCCCAAGGTTTGTTAAAATATAACTGTTAGCTTTGTTTAAAGCTTATCATTACCTACCCATTCTTTCTTTTCCTGTAATTGTGAAGGATAAGTTACAGATTAATCTTAAGACCCCTTTAGGAGCTAAACAAGATGCTCCTGGAACCAACCTCCTTCATGACCATTGTGAAAATAGCAGAAATCATCAAAGCAAGATGCCACTCAATTAAGAAACTGCTTGACTTTAAAAAGACCCTTCCCCAATTTCCCCCAGGCAGCTAGCGTGACTCTCACATGTGCACAAAGCTTCAAAGTGACTGCTACAATGACTCTCCTGGGGTAGTGATAATGAGCAACACCACCATCTTGGACCTACTGAAGAGATGCAAGGACCAAAGCCCTAACTGACTATGCACCCATGATGCAACCAGAAAGAACAGAATGGACCACCTCCAGAGGTGCAGAATGATGACACTGGCCTGCCCCCTTGCCCCTGGCCCTATGACAGACCCTGAACAGCTCCCCTTGGGGAGCTAGTTTCCCTGTAGCAACCCCCATTATGCATAAATCTATCTCCTCTTTTAATAAAGCATTGTTTGTTTTACTGCTGGGTGCATTGTTTATTTCTATGGCTTTGAGACCCAAGAGCCTAATTTGGTAACACTGGGAAAGTGGTGCAACTGGAGAGGCCGTGGGAGCTCCATGCCTCCTCTTCCATAGCTTGCCCTGTACGTCTCTTCCATCAGGCAGTTCCTGAGTTGTATCCTATTAAAATAAATCGTTAACGTGGTAAGTAAACTGTTTTCCTGAGTTCTGGGAGCCATTCTAGTAAATGATCAAACATGAAAGGGGAGGGTGTGGAAACAGCCAGTCAGTATGAAAAACAGGTGATAACCTGGACTTGAGATTGGTGTTTGAAGTGGGGTCAGTCTTGTGGGACTGAGCCCTTAACCTGACACTAATTCCTGGTAGATAGTGTCAGAATTGAGTTAAATTGTAGACACCCAGTTGGTGTCTGCAGAGAATCGAAAAATTGTTTGGTGTGGGAAAAACTCCCACAAGTCTAGTGCCAGAAGTGAATGCTGAGAATATAGAGAAAAATAGTTTGTTTTTCCTATACAGTTGGTGTCAAAAGTGGGATTTGCTGGAATGGCTCTGGCTCACAGAAACATAGTGTGGGAAAGAGAAAGGATAAAGCGTTGGAGATGAGAAACCTTTGTGGCCACATGGTCACCCATGGTAAGGAGCAGCTACTGTGCTGCAGTTGGTTACTAAAGTTCAAAGTTACCAATAGAATTTAGATATGGATCTAATTCCTGAGGAGTTGGTTCACTGGATGCATAAAGAAATGCAAACAAATAAGAAAATGTGAAATATTCAGTCCATTGGTTATTGTTATCTACAATAGCTAAAATGAAATTAACAGAGACTGCTGAGTCAGACATCGATGCTAGGCCAAGCTCAGTTTCCAGTAAGTCTGCACTTCAGCCACTAACCTCAGAGCCATCCCCAAGGGAAAAATTGTGCTGGGACTACACAAAGTACTGCTAAGAACTCTGGTCATGAAGAAGAGCAGGCCCCTCAAAAGTAGGTGGAAAATGCCATAGTCCCTGAGTCCCTGGACTTCATTTAACATGTAATATACTAGCTAGTGACTGTAGTGATTGTAGTTGAAATAAAAGGATAAAAGAAAGTAGTCACATGCAAAAGTCAGAATGTTTCACCAGGTATAAAGTAACAGTAACTATAGATCTGAGTTAGCACCATGAGACTTTGCATTCCCTTTTTTGGAGGGGGATATAGGTAATATCACTGACATATGTCTTTGATTTGTTTTCCAGAAACCAAGACCATCCCCAAAGGAGACTCATAACTACCCAGTTACCATCAGAATGTAACCCCCACACTGAATGGAAGATTCTAAGAATAACTTGTTGATTGCACAACTGGCCCTAATCAGCACTGCCCACAAGCTGATCATGCACCAAGACACTTACCCATCATTTTACCCTATATGAACTTTTTTCACCAAGCAATCAGAAAGCCCAGGTTTTTTAGCATGTGCTACCCATCCTCTTTGCTTGCTGCTTTGCAATAAAACACCTTATCACTGTGAGATAGGGTGACCCCCACTTTCATAACATACACAATTCGCTTCTGTGAAACTGCTTGCTGTGTGACAAGGTAGATTGATTAAGTTTAAATAGTGTTTGAATTGCTTAGAAAATGTTGTTTGAAAATCCCCCTCAGCTCTTCAGCCCCCTTGATAGAAGTTAAAAGCTAAATATTAGCCTGCGCTTAGAGAAGTTTCAATTTTGTTTGCTGTTCCCCCACCCAAGCTGCCCCTGAGCGACTAACTGGCTTATTTCAGCTTCTGTTATCAGCTTGCGGTAGACCTCCCCAAACCCCCTCCTCACACCAGGAGGATATGTGTGTCTGTGTGTGACTATATAATAACTATAAGTGTGTGACTATTTGATAATTTTAACTATCTAACTAATGTAAAAATGTGCCTTTTAAAAAACCCTCTAAACTTCAAGTCAGGGCTGCTGTCTTCCAAGACTTTCTTAGAGAGACAGTCACCAGCCGGCCAATAAAAACCCCCTTTTAAATTCTCAATTGGGTGTTCTGGTTCCTTTTCCGTGTGGCAGCCTCACAACAACTGCAATCTTGGTGTCAGTGTATTGGCTTTACTGTTCATGAGCAAGTGAATCCTGGCTCGATTTGGTTCAGTGACAGTCACCAACAAGGTAGTCCATGTGGGCAGAGGGCAAAACCAAGAAAATATTAAATTGAAATGTTACTGGATGGACCAGGTTCTTGGGTTTCGAAGTCATAGAAATGAACAATGCACCCAGTAGTAAAGCAAGCAACACTTTATTTAAAGAGAAGAGAGCCTATGCATAAGAAAGATAGCTATAGGGAAGCTGGCTTCCTGAGGGGAGCTGTTCAGAGTCCTTTATACAGTAAGGGGTGCAGGGCAGCATCATCATTCTGCTCCTCTGGAGGTGGTCCATTCTGTTCTTCCTAGTTGTGGCCTGGGCGCATGCTCAGTTAGGACTTTGGTCCTTGTGCCTGCTCAAGATGGAGACAGTACTCACTACTGCCACCCCAGGAGGTTGTAGCAGTCACCTTGAAGTTTAGTGCTCATGTGGGAGTCAGGCTAGCTGCCTGGGGGAAGTTTGTAGTTTAAAAAATTGCTTATCTTAGTTTGTGAAAATAGCTTAGATGGGTGTGCTAGATTCTTTGAAAATATCTTATCTGGGTGTGCTGGATTCTTTGAAAGTAGAGGTGAGTGGCTGAGTTGAGGGGCCAAGTCCTGTCCCTATCCTGTCTCAAAGCGGGTACAGTGGGAAGGAATTGTTTCATATTGTAGTTCAGTATCATCAGCTTCCTGAAGAACCTTTATTAAGATGAATTGTGACAGCAACTAATTTAAGGGCTGTGTCTTTGGTGTTGAATGCTGCAGAGTGGAAGAGCATGTTTGGGTTGATGCAGGACTCACAACTAACTATGGAACGATCCCAGATGGCTATATCCAGACACACAGGAGGTTATTCCCTAGGGACAAGACAGCCTGGTAGACTGGAAAGAAGCCACTGTAAGGTCTGTTTACCCTGAGAAGAGGAACTTCCCACACTCCCTATAAATGCCAACTGGAACACTGGAGATGACACAGCTGATATGCTTTATATGCAAGCCATGTGGGACTGGCTTTATGATAACTGGGATATTCATCCACTGAAGATGTCTGTTACCCAGGTCATGGTAAATACTGTCTTTAAGGGAGTCACACGGACACCCCTTATAACCTTACTGCTGAAAAACCAAAGGACAGTCAGGAAGCCTTATTGAATTTGCTCCCTCAGCATCCCCTTATGGGTCTTACAGATGTTAATAAAAACATTAAGTTAATTGACAAGAGAATGGGGAAAGGCACAGAGAGTCAAGGGACTGGTCTTAGTTGGGTGGGAAATTTAAAGTGTTTGTTAAGACATAAGATGTTACTTCTGCATTTGAAAGAAAAAAAGTAATAAGATGAGTAAAGCAAATATGATAGAAGCAAAACAAAACAGTCATGAGTAGAGCTTTTGGAGACTTTCATGGGCCTTAGCCACTCCTTGATCTGGAGACCCTGTTCTACATCATATGAATTATCAAAATGCACCCATCTCCCTCACTAAGTATAATTTATACGTGAGTTGAATTGAGTTGCTGCTGATTGGCTGACAACTCTGGAAGACAGCTTTTCGGAACAAGGGTTCTTTCCATGTAGTTGATGGGGCCCAGAAAGTGACACCCCAAAGTGAAGGCCTCAAAAGCAGCCTCAGGGGCCGGCCCGGTGGCGCACTGCTACAGTGCGCCGCTTGGGAAGCGCGGCGGCGCTCCCGCCGAGGGTTCGGATCCCACATACAGACCGGCCGCTCACTGGCTGAGCGAGGAGCGGGGGCAACACCGACGGTTGTGATCCCGTGGCCGGTCCCGGTCCGGTACGGGCGCGACACTGAGGGTTGCGATCCATTGCCGGTCACGAAAAAAGACAAAAAAAAAAAAGCAGCCTCAGAAGCAAAGTTTTCCTTTGACCTTCTCCTCAATCTCCCCTGAGGCAAGCTACAGAAACTAGAATCATCTTTCCCAAGGCAGGTCATAGAAACCAGAGCCCCTTTCCCCCAATGCCACCCATAAAGACAACAATTATTCTCTAATCTTACCCTTGCCTTTCTGTCTCGGAGCTGGCCATAAAGAAATTTTCTGCCCTACCTTGCCTGATTGTAGGTCATTAGACCTCCATTCCAGAAGGGGTCTTGCTCCATACCTGGGAGGAAGGAATGC
>NW_007730964.1:87202-91574 GCF_000696425.1 Galeopterus variegatus | reverse complement strand
AAAAAAAAAAAAGCAGCCTCAGAAGCAAAGTTTTCCTTTGACCTTCTCCTCAATCTCCCCTGAGGCAAGCCACAGAAACTAGCATCACTCTTCCCCAAGTTGAGTCATAGATATACTCTAATCTTCACCTCCTGCCTTTCTGTCTTGGAGCTGGCCATAAAGAAATTTTCTGACCTACATTGTTTGATTGTAGGTCATAAGACCCCCATTTCAGGAAGGGTCCTGCCCCATAACCTGGAGAAATGCATGCTACACAGAGAAGCCAAGAAGAATCTGGAGACAGGGCTTGCTGGGCTTCTCCGCTGAGTCTATCAGCATCAGACCATATTTTTCTTGTCCAATCGCATTTCTACATAGCTGTGTCCGCTTCCTAGAACCTTAGCATAAATATGGACCATTCTCCATATATCTTTGGGTCTTCACTCTGAAGGCTCTCATGTCATGTAAAACTATGATATAACAAAACTTGTTTTACCTTTTCTTCATATTAATTTGTGCTTATCAGATGCTTTTTCAGAGAACCTTCAGGGAGTTGAACGGGTTGTCTTCCCTTGGTCCCACATAGTTTTGTAATAAATGACAACTGAGGAGCTAGGGAAGAGGGACACTTCTCAAAAAAGGCAACCTTTAGTATGAAAATTTCCACTCCTTTTTTTTGCCACATCAAGAAGTGGAAAGACTGCTTGAGCAAAGCCTCTGGAAATACTGAGAGCCATTATTCAAGGAATTAGAAATATTTTACTAAAGGAAAAAAGTATATCATACTTGAACACTGGGTGCTTTTAGCCAGACAACTTATTTTAAAACTTGGACAGCACATAGCATAAGTCCTTTTACATAGAGACAGCTGTTGTATATTTATTAAAGTTTTACTGGTACCAAATGATAGATGCTGCACCCCCAATACAGAATTGCTATGGGACTCCTCTTAGAGGCAGTAATGATCAGTCCCTGTATTAGTCCGTTTCTGTCGCTTATAACAAAGTACCTGGAACTGGGTGATTTATAAAGAAAAAATTTATTGCTTATAGTTTCAGAGGCTGGGAAGTCCAAAGTCCAGGGGACACATCTGGTAAGGCCTTATTGGTGGCAACAGTGATGCATGGTTCTCACATGGCAGAATGGCAGAGCAGAGAGATAGCAACTCTCATGTGCTCTCCTTTTAAAGCCCTTAGAACCATGCCCATGAGCACCATTATTAATCCATTCGTTAGGGCATGGTCCTCAGAATCTAATCTTCTCTTCAAGGCCCCACCTTTCAATTACCATAATAGGATTTCCCACATTCTTAACAGTCACAGTGGGGATCAAGCTTCTAATACATAAACTTGGAGGACACAACTCAATCCATATCAGTCCCCAAGGGATGGAAGGTCCTTCTTCCTGAAGCACCCCCTATAAAGTCCTCTCACATTTTTCACCTGCCTTGCAAGCCATTTACAGTTTCTCTGCAAGAAATTCTTGGCTGCCTCAGTTCTTTGACTCCTTTGTTCTTTCTCTCTGAAGGCCTTCCTACAATTCCATAAACTGAACAGTATGACCAAGTTCACAATGACTCAGACTTTGTGCTGGGGTTTTAAAAGCTCCTTTGCTGCTCATAGATGGGGATAAATAATTAGCAACTATGCCTGAGTTTCTAAATCTGTAAAATGCAAACACACTCATATTTTGGGAGTGGTTCAAATGACCCTAAAAGAATCAGTTCTGTTTAAGATGAAAAGATGAAGACTGAAGGTGACACCATTTTTAGTGATGTCTAAAAAAGCTAAAGGTTATGTAATATATAGGTGTGAAACTGAGAGACAGACTCCCTAGCTATTGCCCTAACCACTGTCAGAACAGGCCTTGGCTGGGAGAGGGGGGAAATAGCAAAAAAAAAAAAAAAAAAAAAAAAAACCCAAAAAACTGATTGACCAAGCAGGATGGGCTGGATTCCTCAGAGTAGCAATACAGTAGGGTTAACAATAAGAAAAGAATAAAGTTAGTTAAACACATGCTTTCCTTAGGCTAAAACTTGATTTGAAGGTCAGGATATATTTTCCTCAAAAGAATGCCTTATGTCTCAAGATAACATCTGTAATGCCAATCTTGAGTTGTCTTTGCAAGCCACCTGCATCTACAAGCCTGCACACCCTACAAGCATATACGCCCTGGACCCTAAGGCACTACAAAAAATATCAGTTAACATGCCAGGAATAGTTATGCTGACTTCACCCTGAACCAATCAGCTTCCTACAAGACTCCCTGGACCCCCATTCATGATTTTGTTCTATAAATGCCCATGATTTTAAGGTATCTGGAAGTCAGATCTTAAAGCTCCTTTAGCTCCTCTGACTGGTCACTCAAATAAACACAGATCTTTATCACTGCAAACTTTTGTGTGAAGTTTTGGCACAGTGGATGACAAACTCAGTTTGTTAACAGGTGGGGGGCTGCAACTTCTTAACAATATGGGAACTCTACAATGAGGGCTTGGGATAGGGCTCCTGAAGCTGTTAAGACATAGTTTTAGAGCAACTGAAGGAAAAGTGAAAATTAAATATATGAGACCTATCCCAACAGCAGTTACATAAGGGAAAAATAAGTTGTAAGTAAGTTCAACCTATTTCAGATTACATAAATCCATGGAAATAATTTACAATGGATTCAAAAAGAAAAATTAGGTATGTTGAGAATACATCTCTATTGTTTCCCAGGATTCCAGAAGGACAATTATACACTCTCCCACAAACTGCCCTATTGTATCACTGCCAGAAATTGGCAAGCCAGGTGTTGGTTCAAGTATAAAGTTTCTTATGTTTTCATAGCAGACTGAGGTACATGATACATGGAACAAGGACCTCTGATTTCAAGTACTATTTAGTAGGCCACACGTGTCCCTGTCATTCAGCGTATGGAAAGCAGGCAAAGTAGATTGTTCCCTGAGAATTAGACTAGTGAAATCAGCCAATACCCATCAAAACAAAGATATGCAAACTCCTCTCAGTGAGAAAGAATGGCTCCTGGGCTGAAGCAGACTTGCTGAAAGGTATTAACATATTTAAAGAAAAATCGTGTCTATTAGCAAGGCAAACTCCACATAAAACCAGCACAGAGGCTTACTCTGAATTAATCTTCAAAGCTCCGTCCTGAGGAAAGGGTGGATCCAGTGGTCTAGGAGTCAGGTATTTCCCAATTGTGAAGATGAATTGTATCCATCTAAGATCCTTTGTTCTGCTTCCATGGTTGCCAAGCAACCTTTGCACTAGTTTGGCTTTCCAGTGGGGACCTCTCAATAAGGACTGATAGGGATTTTTGTTTAAGTAACAATATATTTCTTTTTTCTTTCTCTCTTTCTTTCTTTTTACTGTCTAAGTAACAATGTATTTCATAATGTAAATAAACAAATTAGCAGCATGTGTGTGTTTGCATGTGTGCCTGTGTGAACCCATCCCTGAAAGTCTAACCCTTCTTGGAGTGCTGATAAGATA
Source organism: Galeopterus variegatus (assembly GCF_000696425.1). Taxonomy (NCBI): domain Eukaryota; kingdom Metazoa; phylum Chordata; class Mammalia; order Dermoptera; family Cynocephalidae; genus Galeopterus; species Galeopterus variegatus. Next base: position 88,104 of record NW_007730964.1, on the reverse strand, counting down.
AAATTTCTCTGGGTCTGCTAGATGTTGCACGGTGGGGAGTTCACCCCAGCAATGGATGCTGTCCTCCAGATCCCAAATTAACTCAGTGACCCCCAACTTAACTTAACCATTCAGCATCATAATAATATCTACCCAGGACGACAACCTAAGCATTCACTGTGAAAGGATTTGCTGTCCTTTTGGCACATACTTACCGAATCCCTCTTCCCCGGAAGATCACATGTGAGTGAGTCACTCACCATTTCTCTTTGGTACACAGTTTCATTTTATATCCCACAAGGATGACAAATTTAAACTTCTGGACTGTGGGTTTGTCGAGGGTGTGACTCGGCCCCACCCAAGCACTAAAGGCTTTCAAAACTGTCTATGATATGGGAAAATGGAAGCAACTCTTTTTTTTTTTCTTTCTTTTTTCCTTGGAACTTAGATCCTTCTACAGGAAACAGAAGCTTTGTTGTTGTGATAGGGATGGGTCTGAAGAAAAAAATACTTTCAAACATTTATTCAAAGGCAAAAAATGTGTAAGCTAAATGAATGCGGGCAAATTTGGAAACCTGTGTTAAATAAAATTCATGGGAGGTTATTGTTTTGGACTGAGTTTCTGCACTAGGCTCCAAGAGACCAAACCAAAACGAAATCACTTGTGTTAAGTGCCACATAATCAAACTGAAACTTTTGAAAACAGAAAAATCCCCAAACAGGCCAGTTTTTCCAAAAAACAGGAGATGCGCAGCAACTAATTGAAAAGGGACCGATCAACCTAAGCCTGCATAAGGAAGTCCCCTCTGTTTTAATCCCTACAAGGAGAGTAACCTGGGCTGGCCCGGTGGCGCAATGGATAGTGCGCCGCTTGGGAAGCGCGGCGGCGCTTCCGCCCGAGGGTTCGGATCCCACATACGGAC
>NW_007730964.1:78532-86575 GCF_000696425.1 Galeopterus variegatus | reverse complement strand
ACCTAAGCCTGCATAAGGAAGTCCCCTCTGTTTTAATCCCTACAAGGAGAGTAACCTGGGCTGGCCCGGTGGCGCAATGGATAGTGCGCCGCTTGGGAAGCGCGGCGGCGCTTCCGCCCGAGGGTTCAGATCCCACATACGGACGGTTCCCGCTCACTGGCTGAGCGAGGCGCGGGAAGCAACACCGAGGGTTGCGATCCGTTGCCGGACACGGAAAAAGACAAAAGACAAAAAAAAAAAAAAGGAGAGTAACCTGAAGTAACCTGATGTTAACCAATTTACTTTTTTGTATGATGCTGTTTTGGTTGTTCCTGCTCAAACTACCTTACAAAACCCAACTGTTCTGTCATGTTCAATGGAGGTCCCTCTATTTTGTAGAGGAGATGCTGCTCGACTTATGAATCACTAATAAAAAAAAATTAGATCTTTAAACTAAATTTGTTTAAATTTTGATTTTTAACACCTGCCTGCTGAGCAATCTTGGGTAAGAATCTATTCCAACCCAGTACCTGGCGAGTAACTTATTGACAGTCTTTTGTCCAAATGTTAGCCACTTATTCACAGTATTGTGGAAAACAATAACCTCAATCCACAAGTAATTCAAAGACATATTTTGCATATAACTTAAGATATCCTCACTCCTCTACCCTTCCCACACCACACCAAAGTGTATTAAAGTTTTTACTCTACTCCACTGATTCCTTTGTCTAAAAGGCAGGGGAGTAAGGAAAGGAACACTTACTAAACACTCCTGTACATTGTCTTAATTAACCTACCCAGTAACCTGTAGAGTCCCAATTATTATCTCCACTTTACAACTTAAAATCTGAGGCTCAGAAAAGTTGTGTAATTTGCCTGAGGTTACACAGTCAGCACGTGGTCAAACTGGGATAAAACACCCAGTCTGCACGATTTGAAAGCCAGCTGGATGACATAATAGTGAAAACTGGCATTGTGAGTTCTATATTGTATTAAGAAAGGTTAAATATTTACATTTTATAAAAATCTGAAAAAGAGCCAAGGTGGCCTAAATGGTTTTGGGGAAACTAGTTGGGTCCTTCATGCTTAGTTCAATTCTTGCCTCGTTAAATGTCTTGTCTCAGTTTCCACAGGCACAAGCTTTGAGTACGGCATAAATCAAAGCATATTCTAGTAAACTTTAAAAATGTGTAGTGATGGAGTTTGGATGTGTTGTCCCCTCCAAAACTCTTGTGGAAATTTGATCTCCAATGTGGCAGTGTTGGAAACTGATTGAGTCATGGGGGTGGATCCCTCATGAATGGATTAATACTCTCCCTGGGGGAGGGGGGATTAATGAGTGAGTTCACAGTCTATTAGTTCCCGCGAGAGCTTGTTGCTTAAAGGACCCTGGCACCTCCCCTCTCTCTTGCTTCCTCTCACTATGTGATCTGCTTGTACCCGCCAGCTGCCTGCCACTTTCTGCCATGAGTAGAAGCAGCCTGAAGCCCATGCCAGATGCAGCTGTCCCAGACTCCTAAGCCAAATAAACCTCTTCTTATAAATTACCCAGTCTCAGGTATTTCTTTTATAGCAACACAAACAGACTAAAACATGTAGCTACCCTACCTTGTTTCCCTGAGTACCATATTCAGCTTGCATAATATAGTGCTTCAGATTTTCCTGAGTAATTTTTTTTTCTTATCCGAGTGATTCCTAGCACTGCCTGTGGACTAAGACCTTTGGAATTCTTGTTGGCTGTTTTTTTTGTTGATGGTGGTGCTTTTCTTAACTACCTGCCACTTAACTGCAGACAAACTGTTTGGGTTCCCCTTCCTCTCAGGCCAGTGACCATAGAAATAAGAAGTGGATGTAGTGATAATGTGGATTATTGCTCACTATCATGGGGCTGATATGACCGTTTCACTGATCATTTGTGTTTCGTGATCATTCGTTAACTCATTCAACAAACATTATCCGGATGCCTGCCCCATGCCAGGTACCATTCTAGGTGCTAAAATGCACACTTTAATTTCCACCTCTATACCCTTCATAACAGATTGTTATCACCTATGCCTTGTCTATCCAACAGTAACCTATCAAGAAAAAAAAAAAAATCCTGGAGGCTGAACTTCCTTCCCAATGTAAGGACTCTTCTGAATGGTCATCTCCCAGCCGGTAGCCACCCTTCCTCTGGTCAAGGGGCTCACTCCTTCACAGGCAGGTTTTGCCACTGCTGAGCGGCTGTAAGCATCAGGAAAGCTGGCCTTACATTCCCTGTCTGTCCTCTGGAACTGGAGAGACTTTATTTTTAAATAAATATTGACCATTTAGTTGTACTGAATGCTTAGGTGTTTTATCAATATTATATCACTTTGCCCTATCATTGTCCAGTGAGTGGGCATGATAATTTAAGTTTTAGAGAAGGTAAGCACAGTGCTTGGGTCACTCATTTAGTAGGGTGATCAGAGCTATGTTTTCACAGGTCTCTCTGACTCTAGAGAACTTTATATTATACCAAGCCAAGTACATGTGTGTATATATGTGTATAATTATGTCTAAAGGCAGATGACAATTCTAGAAGCCTTTAGAATAATAATAATAAAATAAAAACTTTAAATTGTCACATTTTCTGATGAGCTAAACACTTTCTTATTCTTTGTATCTTTAACATGCTAGATGCAAAAAACAAAGCAACAACAACAAAAACACTCCTTTCCCAGATTTATCTGATGGAAGGTGGACACGTTTGATGGAAGCTGGGCCACGTTTTGACACTAGTCAAAAGTGTTTAATACAAGGCTGGTGGCCATTCAAAGAGAGCAGCTCATTTCTAAGTGCCATATGCCCCTGCCCCAGTTGAGAGCCTTATGGCCTTTCTGGTGGGAGAGCAATGTGACACGGCTCTGTGATAATCTCTGACCACATGTCTCTCTGAGCAGACATGTGGTCAGAGTCATGCCATCTCCAGCTGAGAGGGACATAAAGATTCCAACTAGGCACATTCCAAGCCTCCCCATCCCCTTATAACGAGGCCCAGCATCCTGTGCTAGTGCAGGTGGGGAGGTCATGGCTGATCCGACCATAATATAAAAGTGCCAAAGGGAAGCCTGCTTCAGAGACCGACCTATGAATCATGCCCTTGTGATAGTCTGAACCCAGTGTCAAAGGAGGTTATGTTTATCCTAACACCAGAAATATTCAGACTACCCAGTCTATCCAGTATACACCAGTAGGGAGATGAAGAAATGCCAGAAATAGCTCTTCTAGCCTTTGCTATAAACTAAAAACATTATGTGCTTTTATTCAAAGGCTAAGATACGGTTGGCATAGCTGTGATATGTTTTTTTCAATTCCTAGATGGCAGTCACTTACGCTGTTAGAGGCAGTGCTTCTCCAGACTCAAAACACAACTCTTCTTTTGATCACTCAAAGTTGATTTTACCCCATTTCAGATGAAAATATCAAGCAAACCACAGGGGAGAGAGCAATTCCAAGGCTGAGATGTAAATAAACAAAACAAAGTGGGAGTAGAAATGGGAGGGAAATGCTTGTTCCCAAAAAGAGTGCATTTCTGCCAGGTTTGGATTGTCAGGGAGAGAAGACTTTAGAGAGTGCCCAGCCCACCCCTTCATTTTGTATATAGGGAACAGCTCTGTCTACAGGTAAGTGATGGGTCCACCTTCTGGGTAATGTGCATGGTAACAACATGTTGAGTTCTCTTGGCTGTCTCAAGGTCTAGAAGGTGCTAGCATCATGGGCAGCACAGGTCCACCCTAGGACACGAGAATCCATGCCACCCTTCTGATAAGAAACAGCAAAGGGAAGGTCCAGACCTAAGAATAGAGCAGCCAACTTCCGGCCTACTTGCTAATTTCACATGATGGCCATTCAGACAAGGGTAAACTTCTTTTTCAATGACCACACCATCCTTCCTCCATAACAAAGTGGCTAGAACCCATGAGCACAATCACTTGGGTTCCTAATCCTTCTACACACACTTCCCAGCTGTGTGATTTGGGCCAAGGCATAGACTCTCATGCCTCAGTTTCTTCACTGGTAACATGGAGTTAATAAAAATAGTTCCTTTATAGGGTTGTTGCAAAGCTTAATCAAGTTATTATATCATATAAAGTACTTAGAATGGTGCACACATCATGTATTCAACAAATGTTAGCTATTCTTCTTATTAGTATTCTCTCCAAGTAACCTTCATCCACCACATCTACACAGTCTAGCATCGCCTATTTAATGAGCTGTTTAAGGTGGAGGTACCAGCTCTACCCATATTAAACACATCTGTGGTGTACAGAATTCAGGCTTTCACATTAACCACCATGTCAATCTAGATCTCCCTTGTGGCTCTTTTGGCCACCAAGACAATAAGGTCCTCTTTGTGTGTCTCTCCTTTGACAAAATAATTGTTCTCACACTTGTCTGAATTCTAAGGCAGCATCTTCCCTGAACTCTGCTTTCCAAATTCCTATCTTGGGCCCCCACTTTCCTGCTTCTAATTCTTAGCAGTGTCATGCACATAGTGGGTCTACAAGAAATGCTTGCCGGCTAACTGAATCAGCTGCTCTTGCAGCCATAGGACTGATGTTAATTGCTGTGGCTCCTTGGGCTCCTTGAAGACTTCCTCTCCAGGAAGGGCCCTCTCTCCCACTGCCTTCCTCAGCCACCCCCAAGTTCGCCTCCTCTCACCTTGCTTTTAAGCCCCATGGTATTCTCTAACCAACCATCAGCATAGTTTCAAACTCCAGTCACACTGGGGATTATTTTTCATCCACACATGATTTTAGGCATCGGGTTTGGATAAACTTCAAAAACATTATTCTGGGTGAATGAAGCCAAACAAAGTATTTATATGAGATTCTAGAATAAGCAAAGTGAATATATAGTGCTAGAAAGCACAAAAGTGATTGCCCAGGGCCAGGGACTGGGGGTGGTGGCGAGGCCGAGGGGAATATCAAGTACAGAGGAGCATGAGGGAACTTCAGGGGGCGGTGAAAATGTTCTTTATTTTGATTGGGGTACTGGTACCTGTATGTATACATTTGTCAAAACTCACTGAATTTAACTCATATCCATTAGAATGACTATTATTTTTAAAAAGGAAGAAAGAAAATAACAGTGTTGGTGGAGATGTGGAGAAACTGGAACCCATGTGTACTACTGATGGGAATGTAAAATGGCACAGCCACTATGGGAAACAGTGTGGAAGATCTTCAAAAATTAAAAATAGAATTCCACCTCTGGGTATATACCCAAAAGAATTGGAAGCAGGGACTCAAAGAGATATTTGCACAGCCATGTTCACAGCAGCATTATCCACAGTAGCCAAAAGGTGGAAGCAACCCAAGTGTCCCTCAACAGATGAATGGATAAAGAACATGTGGTGTACACATATAATGGAATATTATTCAGCCTTAAAAAAGGAAGAAAATTCAGACCTATGATAAAACATGGAGTAACCTTTAGGACATTATGTTAAGTGAAATGAGCCAGTCACGAAAGGAAAAATACTGTACAATTTCACTTACGTGAGGTACCTAGAGTAGTCAAATTCATTGAGACAGAAAGTGGAAGGATGGTGCCCGGGGCTGGGGGAAGGGACAACAGAGAGTCACAGTTTAATAGGTACAGAGTTTCAGTTTTACAAGATGAAAAGAGTTCTGTGGATGGATGGTGGTGATGGTTGCACAACGATGTGATATACTTAATGCCACAGACCTGTACACTTAAAAATAGTTAAGATGGTAAATTTTATGTCACGTGTATTTTACCAGTTTTTCCAAAGTTTTTTAAAAATGTGAACTCCTTAAAAAAAAACTAATCAAACTAACCATTTGTGCATTTTATGACATGTATATTATACCTCAATAAAGTAATATACACAACCTAAGAGGCCAAGGTCTCAGCTTTGCAGGCTGACAGGTACCTCTCAGGGGAAGCATGCTGTGGTTACCCTTCATTTAGCAATACCCACTCTAAGGCAAAATCCAACTCAGTAATATCCAAAAATCCATATGGCTTTCACACAGCATCATAGGCAAAATCATGTCTCCTCGGGTAAAACAATTATTTAATGAGAAAATCTGTCATGCATGATTAGGCTTGCCACAGTGTTATGTTGTGTTTTCTGATTTGTTCTCAGTTATTTTAGAATCAAAGACCCTCAAGGAAACATGAAAGGTCACTTAATTCCATGTTCCTCCTTCAGAAACACCATAGGTAAACTATTGCAGGTGAGTAAGAATCTAATACAGGAACCCCAACTGGTTGATCACATAGGAACCCCCCAAAATTCATCACAAACTACTAGCGTTGATCCCCGGTTCTCGTCTGTTCTGTCACCAGGGATTCTCATATATCTACCCACACTTGGGCCACCCTGGTCTCTTCTTGTGGACCACAAACTAGGGCCACCATATCCTAACACCCAAGTTCAAAGGTTGACCAGTACTCTTGGTGTCTTCTCTTGTCTTAGCCATTATAAGTCTTAGGAATAAAACAAGAACACCTCATCAGAAAAAAGAACCATGAAACTAGCATCTGGTCTTTCTCTTTTGTAATCTTTCCCAGAGAAATTAAAATCCACTCCATGTTTTTTTTTTACAAAATCCTGTGATGCAGGAAGGGAACAGAACAGACTGGATCTGAATGAAAGACTAACATACAGAGAAAAGATACTAAAGTGGAGAAAAGGGACAGTTGACCACTGTTGGTGGGAATACAAATGAGTACAGCCATTGTGGAAATTGTATGAAGGTTTCTCAAAAACTAAAAGTGGGGCTGGTTGGTTTGAGCTCACCAAGTCAAGGGTTAAGATCCCCTTACCGGTCATCTTTTAAAAAAAAAAAAGAAAAAAGAACCATGAAACTAGCATCTGGTCTTTCTCTTTTGTAATCTTTCCCAGAGAAATTAAAATCCACTCCATGTCTTAGCCATTATAAGTCTTAGGAATAAAACAAGAACACCTCATCAGAAAAAAGAACCATGAAACTAGCATCTGGTCTTTCTCTTTTGTAATCTTTCCCAGAGAAATTAAAATCCACTCCATGTTTTTTTTTTACAAAATCCTGTGATGCAGGAAGGGAACAGAACAGACTGGATCTGAATGAAAGACTAACATACAGAGAAAAGATACTAAAGTGGAGAAAAGGGACAGTTGACCACTGTTGGTGGGAATACAAATGAGTACAGCCATTGTGGAAATTGTATGAAGGTTTCTCAAAAACTAAAAGTGGGGCTGGTTGGTTTGAGCTCACTTGGGACAGCATGGTGCTGAGAACACCAAGGTCAAGGGTTCTATCCCCTTACTTGCCAGTCACCAAAAACAAACAAACAAAAAACCTAAAAATAGAATTACCATATGATCTAGCAATCCTGAGATAGGAGGTGTTCAGTTTCCATGGGTTCAGGTTTCAGGACACACCTCTGAGTTTCAAGCCACTCCCCAAGGTCTCAAGTCCCTCCTTTAGGCCCTCCCCTAGAGGAGAGTTACTGTTGCTTGTTGGACCTATTTTCAGCATCAACATGGGGAAATTAAAACCACCAGGGGCTGACTTATGCAAATCCAGTTGCTGAGCATGCTCAGTAAAAGGAATTTATACTGGCTTATATGACCACAGTGCCTGAGCATGCTTAGTGGAAGGGAATTTATCCTTTGTCCTTCCAGTAAAGGTGCTAAGGAGCACAGAATATTCTTGCATATGTCTGGTGCATGTGATAGAATTCGGCCAATGAACATGCCCTAAAAGGAAACCAACTGAGCATATACAAGACTATGCTACATAACATGGAACTACCCATTAGTTAAATATTCATTAGATATCATGAATATGTATTAGATAGCAAAACTATAAAATCTGAATTCTGGCAGAAGGCAGGGCTGTTGCTCACTCTCTCTGGGGCCAGCCCACATTCTGCCTATGCAGTGTGTATTTCTTTCTTTTTTTAAAATCAAACTTACTGGGCCGGCCCGGTGGCGCACTGGATAGTGCGCCGCTTGGGAAGCGTGGCGGCGCTCCCGCCCGAGGGTTCAGATCCCACATACAGACCGGTTCCCGCTCACTGGCTGAG
>NW_007730964.1:76400-77532 GCF_000696425.1 Galeopterus variegatus | reverse complement strand
TGTAAGGCCCCATAGAAGACCCCAAAGGAGGCACTCCCTAAAACATGGTGGTTTTCTCTTCCGGGTCTTAACAATCTCACCGGCGCCAAGGTGCAGCCTATCAGAAATCATTACCTGCCCCCGGCCAATCAACTACCGCCCCATATACTAACCACCCTCTCCTGGAACCGGGCTCTATATAAATGTATGCTTCCCCCCCGAATAAAGCGGAACTTCTCTGGTGAACTGTCAAAAAAAAAAAAAAAAAAATCAAACTTACTTTCAGCACCCTCACTCTCTCAAGTCACGCTTCACTCTGTACTAAACTTTAAGAGTATATTTTTTGCTTTTGTATTAAACTTGGTATGTGCCCTGCCCGCTCAGTCTCTGGAACTAGGCCATACTTTCTCTGTAGAGTCTATATATCTCATCTGTTACATTAAACCTGTTCTCACTTTCTATTGTGACTCTGCTCTTGAACTCTTTTCTGTGGGGAAGTCAAGAAACTGGTAAGAGGATGGGGTGAGCTGAGGCCGACTGTCTGGCTTCAGACCCTCCCCTCCAGTATCAACAATCCCACTTCTGGATATTTACCCAAAAGATTTTAAATCAGTATGTTGAAGAGATGTCTGCACTCCCATGTTCATTGCAGCACTATGCACAATAGCCAAGATACGGAATCAACATAAGCATCTATCAACAGATGCATTGGATAAAGAACATGTGGTATACATACACAACAGAATACTACTGAGCTTTACAAAAGGAAGAAATGTTGTCATTTGTGACAACTTGGATGGAATTAGAAAATATTATCCTAAGTGAAATAAGACAGGAACAGGAAGGCAAATACTGCATGTTCTCACTTACATGTGGAATCTAAAACAATCTAACAAATAAGCAGAGAATAGAATGATGTTACCAGAGGCCAGGGGCAGGTGGATAGGGAGACAACCGTCAAAGGGTACAAAGCCTCAATTAGACAGGAGGAAATCAGGTTTCCTCTGAGATGTATTGCACAGTGTGGTGAATACAATAACATACTGTACATTTCAAAATCACTGAGAGTAAATATCCAATTTTCTCACCACGAAAAATGATAACTATTTGAGGTGATGGACATGTTAATTAGCTTGATTTAATTATTCCACAT
>NW_007730964.1:73119-75406 GCF_000696425.1 Galeopterus variegatus | reverse complement strand
TCAAGTCCCAGCTGTGTGGGCAACTCCTCCTCCCCCAGATCGGCCACTCCCTCACCGGGTTCTGTTCCCAGATCTTTCCAGAATTCAAGCTGACTGGCAGAAGAACACAAAAACAGAACTTAAAATTCTTCCACAGTGGATTTCTGATTCACATAGGGAACTTGCTCTTTCTGACTCAGCCTCTCCCACGTTCTTATTCAAGAACTTGCAATGCACAGGAAGAAAAGGAAGAAACTCATGACAAAACCGAAGACTAGGAGTGACATGAGATAATGTCAGAAGCTGAGAGGAACTGAAACTAACTTAAGGCAGATGGAGCTGGACGGGTATGGGGGTGTGTGAGAGAGAGAGAGTAGGGAGATGGGTTATACCCTTCTACCAGCTCTGTCTTATGTGGGGATCCACTGAAAGCCCCATCCCACCCCCACCCCACCTACCCTGGGCTGAGGAGCTGTAAGGTAGGCCAATTACTGGCCCTATTCACTCCCAAACCAGCCAAGATGTGTGGGGTGGAAACCATGGTGGCAGAGGGGGTTCAGGGAGATGTGATCAGTGAGATCTGGCAGAAATGCATGCTGGAAGGTATATGTGCACGTATACACACACACACACACACACTTTTTTTCCTTTCAGAGAACCAAGCATTAGGGGTTGAAAAAGAAGTAGAGACATACAAAGAGAAAACCAGCTAGAAACTGGGAATTAGACCAGGCCCCTGTACAAGCAACCTTTCATCCGCTGTAAAACTGATGCCAACACAAAAAAGTCACAGGGTGGACTAGATGTGTTCTATTCACTCTGTCTTCTGTCAGTCTTTATACTCGCACTGCACAATACGGGAGCCACAAGCTATATATGGTTACTGAGCAACTGAAATGTGGCTAGAGAAACTGAGAAACTAAATTTTAAATTTCATTTCATTTTAATTAAATTTAAACTTTGTAAATATCTTCCCATTACACACAACTTTATTGGTTTGGTAGGGCTACATTTCACTTTAACTACTGCATGTGTAATGCACATGTCAAGCTCATGGCATCTTTTCTAGTGTCACACGTAATCACTAATCTACTTGGTGCCAACGGATTTATTCACTTTGAAAGATATTTTTCTAGGAACTGATGCAATATTTTAATGTGTTTATTGGAATGTTTTACAGACAGCACAGGTTACAGTGATATCTATATAAATTGTCATTTGCAATTAAATTTACTTTTTTTTTTTTTTTGTCCTTTTTTTGAGACCGGCCGCACCACGCTCAGCCAGTGAGCTCTGTGAGCGCACCGGTCATCCCTATATAGGATCCGAACCCTCAGCGGGAGCGCTGCTGCGCTCCCAGAGCCACATTACTTTCCAGTTTAAAAAAGTAAGTATAGACACATTTTAAGATTTAACACAAAGGCATGTCACTGATGGAGCATTGAGTGGAACGGCAGCAGCATTATGACTGGCACAGTGAAGAAAAAGAGACTGAACTTACCAGTTAGTGAATTTATTTAACTTGGACAGATGTAGTTTTAAAAGTGATAGGCTTTTCTCTTCAAAGTCAAATTCTTCTAAAAAAGGTGAATCATTTTTTCCAACATGGATGTGAATATTAAAGGCAAATTGTTTTTGGTACTTGATTTAGTTATTGGAAAATTTTCAAGTATGTTCGAAATAATTTCAGGATGTGAATTTATGTGAAAACTAGATATTATGAAATCTAAGCACAAGTATTTCTGATGAAAATTTATCATTCAAATTCAGATGTGCTGTCACTGTAAAATACACACCAGATTAAGACTTAGTATAAAAAGAAGATGATAAGTGTGGTGCTACTGCAGTGGCTAATGTCAGAATTCTGCCCACGTCGCCAATTGTCAGGCTCCACGCCTTCGCCAGTTGTAGCGCTCTTAATCCTGTTCGTGATGCCAATTGTCTAGCTACACCACCACGCTAGTTGCTGGGCTCTTTTACCTGCTGGTAATCCTGCACCGACTGGGCCGATTGTTGCGCTGGGAGCAACAGATTCCCTCAAGCCTGTTCACAGACTGGGTCACAAACCCTTCACATGCCAGGCTGGGTCACCAGACCCCTTACATGCAGATCTATGAGCTAGGTAACCAGCCAAAAGGTCCTTGGAGCCATAGGCTGGAAAGCATGGCTGTGTGGGGAGGATGCCCACCCACCTGCTTCACCAAAATCCTCTCTACTCTCTCTCTCTTTCTCTCTCTCTCGTTCTCACACACACACACACAAAAATAGCAACAAAACTAAAAGGACAAATTGGCAGGCATGCACACTA
>NW_007730964.1:71281-72223 GCF_000696425.1 Galeopterus variegatus | reverse complement strand
CACACACACACACAAAAATAGCAACAAAACTAAAAGGACAAATTGGCAGGCATGCACACTAACTCCACACACACACACATACACACACAATTTGCTTACAAAGAATGCTGAACCACACCCAACTGGACCCGAAGAAGGGCCCTGACCAAACTATTCTATTTTCCCAACAATAAGATATCTCAATAATTTTTATATTGATTACATGTTGAAATAATAATTCTTTGAATATATTGGGTAAAATGTGTATTTTTTTGCCCTTCTCATTCTACTTTTTTAAATGTAACTACTAGATACTTCAAACTTACACTTGTGGCTCCCTTTATATTTCTATTGCATAGCATTACTCTAGACATATCTCATCTTGTTTAGTAATAATTAATATATAATGTTGATTGAACACTTCTTATGGTCAGATATTGTTCTAAACACTTCACATTTATGATCAGATTATCTCTTTAAATCTCACAAAAAAACGTGTTATTTATCTCCTTAGTGCCTTTATTTCTCCATTTGCTAAGAAAGAACAAAAGTAGGAAAGAAAGGAAGGAAAGCCAATATAAAATAGGCCTATGACAAAATGCTGGAGAACAAGGGAAAAGGAACAAATCTTAGAATATTTAAAGGAAGAGGTGATCCCTGAAAATAATCCACTTAATTATTCAAAAGAAACACTCAGAAAACTATTGGTCATCTTCAATATCTGGCAGAATAACATAACATTCTAAACAGGAGAAAAAAATGACTAGCATAATAATACCAATAAATCCTTCAAAACTAAAGATTTTGTTTTAAATATTCTATCCTCAGCACATCTAGGCCAAGATTAATTTTCCATGATCATTCTTTTCTTCCCTCTCTCTGTGTAATCAAATAACAAGAAACTTTAGATTATTAAAAACGTGTATTTAAAGGGCTAACCAAATCATATCTAAATGTCATTCT
>NW_007730964.1:68328-69529 GCF_000696425.1 Galeopterus variegatus | reverse complement strand
TATTTTTTTAATATTTAGAATTGTATTTGAAATTCAATCTAAATGTTTAAGAGAAAATTATTTATAAAATTAATACATTTTGATTTATTAATGATTTGTCAGTTGTAAAGCAGTGCTTAAATATTTAAATTTTAAAAATTTAACAGGTTTATAAATTATTAAATTGCAATACTTAAAATTAGTAGCAAGTGTTCTTTTCTTCATACTAAGAAGCCCAGCTTATAGATCTCAGCTACGTCACTCTCTCCTCTCTACCCAGCCTCTATACTCTAGTGCACACACACAGTTCTTTGACCTGTGCATTTGGAGTCCATTGATCTCACTAATTTACACTGCTCATCATCCCCTTCGTGTCCTTACATCACTTCTTCCTGGCTTAGTGTCCCTAGCCCATCACCATAATTGCTCCTTTGCAAATATGCTCCATTTCTTTCTTTGCTTTCTACATATACACAACTGGCAAAATAGAGGTCCAAGATTAACCCAGTTGTTAGCCTACTCCATGGCCTACCACAACTAGCTATTTAGTCATACTTCAAATTTATGACACAAATTCCCAAGAGGGCTATATTAGCCTATTCTCTGTTGCTGATAGCAGAGTACCTGAAAATGGGTGATTTATAAAGAAATGAAATTTATTTCTTACAGTTTTGGAGCTGTGAAGTCCACAGTTCAGAGGACTTCTGAACAACTAGTGAGGGCCTTCTGGGTGGGCACTTTCTTCAGGGTCCTGTGACAACGCAGATAATCGCACAGCAAAGATGGCGTGAGTTCTCTCCTTATAAAGCTACCAGTCCACACCCAAGATAACTCATTACTCCATGAACGAATTCATCCATTCACAAGGGCACAGTCCTCACAATCCAATCACCTCTCAAAGGCCCCTCCTTTCCAATATCATAATCAAGTGTCCCACCGTCTTAACACTGTTCCAGTGGGGATTAAGTTTCCAACACATGAACTTTTGCTAGACACATTTGACCCATAACACACAGCAATCAGAAAACTCACACCCTCTCTGAGACAACAACTTTATACTTTCTTCTCTGTTTCAAATCTCCAATATCCTCTCCTCCATTTTCCATTTCAGCTGATGACCTTGTTTTTCAATTTCATTGGGAAATTAAAAGCAATCAGAAAAAACTACTTCATCTTCCTACCAGCAAACCCACTAACCTATCCATTTTTTTTTTTTTTTTTT